>NW_009953200.1:90421-149383 GCF_000747805.2 Chaetura pelagica | reverse complement strand
TCAGCAGGATTCCAGCTTGTCCCCAGCCCCAGACACTGGGCTTTACAGAGTTAAATTTAAGGTCTAATTTTCTTTACCAGCAGAATGTATCTCATTTGCTATCAGTGCATGCAGTATACTTTTTTGTAAACATGGTAATTCAAGGAGAAAGTCAGGCTCTCTTTGTTAGCAGATTTACAATGGTTTCTTAAAAAGACAGCTTGTGTATACCTCCTGCCTCACTAGAATACTTGCTTGCTCAGTTCCTAACAATGGCTCATTAAATTCAGTCAAACTAGTATGAAACTTACCTTCAAACAGTTTCACTTGCTGAACCCCATTCTCAAAGGATTTTCTAATCTGCAATTTCTATTTGAGACTTTGAGCAGGAAATTGGAGAGAAAAGAGCAAGGAGCACTTTCTGCAAAAACACCGAAACCAAACAAAACTTGATGATACCGTTTCAGAAGCAGAATAGATTTGTGTCACTCCTGTTTTGAAGGCAATCATGCTCACAACATTTATTCTCAAAGCAGGAGCATTCACCAATGGTTTTGGCTGTAATTAAGCTCATTGTGGAAGAGAAAGCTACAGATTCTAGCAAACTTTCTTCTTTTTTTCCCCCCTTGAAGTCTGTTACTTTGCCAATCTCCAGGAGAAGGTTCAAACTGCACATGGCTCATTACTGGCCACTATGAGGTTCAACTGTTCATGGCTATTTCCCACCTCACCCTCCACAGAAGCTGAGATTTAGCTGGACAAACAGCAGCACAAGGACAGAATCTCCCCCTTTCTTCTCAAGTGAGAAAACTGGGATTTGTAAGCCTTCACAGGAGTCTCGATACATCTTTTTCTTACTGTTACAGAATCTTCCCCAGCATTGAAACTGCAGCCAAAAGACTGAGATATGTTTTATATGAGGAGCTAAAGAAGGAAAAGTTTGCAAATGAAAGCCCAAAAAAAGGATAATAAGGGCTTTGTGTCTGAAATTGTTAAGACTCGTGAAACCACACAAGTGTCACTGTTATTTTTTTTTTGCAGGAAATGTGCATGTTTCAATAACCTTTTATGGCCTGACACAGTATATGATTAAGAGCCCGTAGATGATCAGATAGTCCAACTAAGGCACCTTAATTAAGCCACAACAATAGGGCTGCACAGAGGACATTGTCTTTCCCATTAGCCCGTGTTTACGCCTGCCCCTGGACTCGGCGTGCAAAGCTGAGCATGTAAATGTCACTGCACAGCTAAATACCTCCACGTCACCCCCTGCCTGTCCTCCTCCTGCCACCAAGAAGGGCTCACCAGGGCTTCCCAGCCAGCCCTCACGTGAGCAGCACATCGCTAATACGGGCTTTATATCCCAGGGGCAGCTCGGACCACACGGGTAGCACAGCCAAAGTGCCATCTGGAAGTAATTCCCCATTATTACTTCTTATCAGGACTGCTGAGGGGTTTTTATTTATCAAGTATAAACGAATCACAGGGCAAACTGATGTATGCTCATTAAACTATGAAAACTTATTAGGTTAACCTTTTACTGTTCCAAATAGAAGTCTAATAGAGGTAGGCTGGATCACGCTAACCTACAGCATGAATGTGACATGCAAAAGAAGAAATAAGACTGAAATCTGTCTGAGTGATGCCAGGAAATTACATATTCTTCTTAAAGTAAAATAAACACTTGACAAAGCTGTTAATCATCCCTAGTGGAAAGGATTTACAGATTCAATATTAAGATGATGAGCTTCCCACTGGTCTTAGGAGCACTATAGTCAAATGAATCAATTTTCCTCTGAAATAATTTAGATAAAAATTACATTCACATTGAAGAATATGAATGGGTTGAATGCTAAAATGCCACTTTAAAAATGTGCCATCCCTCCAGTGAGCTCCTATTAGTTCGCAGTTAATATTTAGTATATTTTGAATGAAAAATTCAAAGTCGGTATCTTAAATATGTGTATGCCATGTACCACATACACTCATGCACTTTTTCCTCTACAGGAACAGTGGGCATAAACCCACAAGATCTGCAGAGCCTGAATTGAAAAAATATACATTTAAGACGGATTTTTAAATATCACTCATGCCCAGACATTTCACATCAAACCACACTAAAGATCTGCTTCAGAAAAAATAAATTTGCACATTAAATAGTAGAAGAATAAAGAATACATATTTATCTTGATTAAGATGATTTCATAAAAGCTCCTGACAATTAGAGGGTGGGTTTGCTCAGACATTTGAAACAATCCTTTGTTGAGAACATATTTGAAAATTTACCTGCAGTTAAATACCATCTGGGGACTGTAGTAAAAAAAACAAAACAAAACAAAACAACAACCAAACAATTGTTAGAAGTTGCCCATTCAAAGAGAGAGGGGGAGAGAGAGAGAGAAAAAGAAAGAACGAGCCAGGGAGATTATAGAATTTAATGATTAAGAATGTGTGCAGTGCAGTATAAGTACATTTGTTTCCTTGGAAACAAACTAGTACTGTTGCACTGAAGAAATCTGTAAGCATTAAAAAATTCTGTAATCAGGCCCCAGGAGAACATATTAAATTTTTTAAAAGGGATAAATATTTGACATTCCTGGCCATTTTCTGACTGTACTTGTTGATGAGGCCTGCTGTCAATGGGTGGTGTTCCTGATGTTGGAGAAATGGATACGATGCGTGAACCTGAACAACCAAGAGCAGGAGTTTAAAGGACTAATCCATGTGGCAGGATCAACAACTCCAGCATCACCAGGGAAGATTTAGATCTCTGAAGTCGCAACTAGATGGCAAATGCAGCCAAATGCAAATCAAGGAGGAGTCTCAAGCCTGCAATCAAGGTTCAAAAGGGGAATTATGTAGAAAGAGGTCTAAAGCCTCTGCCTCAGTCACCCTTGGTTGCAGAAAGCAGCAGGCTGGCTCCAGGGAAGGGATGGGGTAATACTGTTCCCATTCATGCCAGGTACAAATTATAACCTTTTTGGAGCTCCTGAGCTTGATTAATTCAAATAAAACAACAAGCTCTCATTTCTCAGGCCTCCAAGTGTTTCACAACCAAACACAACAGTTATTCCCAACTGCCCAGCAACACCTAGGGACTTTTTTTACTTCAGTTTTGCTTACAAGAAACAGAACCAGGAATGCAAAGAAAGAAAAAAAAAATAAAAAAATAAATAAATCAAGAGGCTTCCTTTTACAAGCTGGAGCACAAAGATCCAGAACCACACAAGAAATGCTATTTCAGTGAGCTGACCATTTGCAGACATAAATGACACCAATCAATTAGAAGACACATCAATTCTGGTTGGGTGGCTACAAAGTCTTTTTTCTGCTCACTTACTACATCACAAACTCAAGCCAGGCTGTAGAGCAATACCAGTCATGTCATTTGTCCTGGAAATCCATGCAGGTTTTCTCTGTTACATGTTCCAAACCCAATATTCTATCTTGTAATAAAGGTATACAGGGAAACGTGAGACTGTCTGTTGTAAAGTCAATTTACTTTGTATCACCAGAAAACCAGGGGAAAAATATGCAGATCAGGTCTAAAAATATTGATGCAGTGAGCTCATTTCAGCTTATCCCCTTTACACGAGACTGTAGGATGTGGTGGATGAGGCTTTATAGCTATGAGGAAATAATAATTGCCAAAATGATCCCTCGGTTTCTCCCGAATGGAAAAACTCATGACATGGGAAGTTGCACGGAACAAAAACATGGTAAAAAGGATTCTAGGTACAAGTCTTTCATGCAAGTGGAAACCTTAAAATTAGTTTCCAGGAGCAATCTTAGATGAGTACGCTTATGCTTTTAGAAAGAATTAGAGGAATATAAAGAGAAAGGTCCCGTTATCATTGCCTCCATTAAAAATATCTAAACTACTTCTTTAACCTCATCACTTAAATCAGTGGAATAAGCCTCCACGTTTTTAAAAATTAGAAAATATTCTTTTTGCCTGCTTGGATACTGAACCCATGGCAGCAATTCCCGTGGGGTTTGAAAAACAAACTGAGCAGAGCTCCAAAAGCTGAAGGACCCGAGGCAGTGGGGAGGGACTGAGGATGCAGAGGTGAGAGTCATCTTTGCAAGTGAGCCCTAACAACCAGGATTGCTTCACAGCCCACCTGCTCCCTGGCATTTGCAAACTAACTTCCAGACTGCAGGCTATGGGAAGCTACTGGGATCCTCTTTGATTCCAGTGATATTTTTAATTATTTCAACATACTGGCTTAATTTCTTTTGACTCAGTGGTTCTCGGCTGCTCTTCAATATTTTATAGGGTTGTAAAGAGACAGAAAGCAAAGTGCTTTAATACAAAGTGCTTGAACAGAGTCAGTTTAAAATTGCTAAACGTGCCTTCTACTGTCACAGATCTAAAAGGAAAGAAATGAGTAATACAGTTGTATCTAATGGATAGAATATAACTAGTTTCAAGGGAAAACTTATTTGCAGCCCACTTTTCTTCCCAAATCCATGACTGAAGTAATTAAATGCTGCAGAAGACCAACAGAAGCTTAAGCTATCTATGTCTGGGTTTGGCATGGCTCATGGAATCACAGACTAAGCTTGGGAGGCAAATCTGGAGCTATCTTGCCCAAACCCTGCTCAAGAAAGGGCCAACCTTAGAGCTAGAGATGGTTGTCCAGGGACTTCTGCAATTGGGTTTGGAACATCTCCAAGGATAACCTCTCCTGACATCATCACCAGGCCCCTCTTCCAGCTCAAAGAGAGGAATTTCAAGCTTGATAAAAAATTATGGCCTTTTTCTTTTTTAATTCTTTGCTCTCAGATCCTCAGGCTGATACTTTGATAGGACAAAAAATAAAGTTACTTCCAAATAGATAAACTAATCTTTCCTGTAGCTAATAACAGAAAACAAAGTCCTTATTGCAGCTATCTCAGCTCTCAGCATAGATATATATCAGCTCAGAAAATCACCATTCAGCTACTTACAGGGACTTTGAGAAGGAAAAACCCCATCCAAAACCAAATTGTGTTTTCCAGATTACACACCTGGCCATCATGCTTGGCTCAGGCCTAACACTTCCACTCCCAGAGAATCATAATCAGCCCTTCCTCTACTTCTGTCTGCTTAAACAAGTCTTACTGGAAAAGTAAATTCCCATTGCTCTTGACAAGGGAGATGATAAACCCTGCGCTGTTCCCAATCTCCCTACAAGCATTTTAAAAAAAGAAACCCACTGAACACAAAGACCTAAAAAATGCAGCTTCTGTGGTGTGTGTTTCCATGCAACAAATGAAGGACTCACCAAGCCTTTCCACATGCAAACATACCAAATATGTGTTGCTTCATCATCAGTTTTGAGCCTTTTATGATAGTTTTGTTTTGCCACTTTTATGCAGATTGGCACTTCTTCCTTTGAACTCTTCTCACTCTGACTACTCCTTCTGTATGTTGCTTTTCCCAAAATTCCTCATTCTTCGGGGTAAATTTGAGACAGGAGCCTCTGACTCCTGTATGCTGTGATTATCTATGGGAAAAGTAAAACTGAGCCAGCTCCAGGGAGAGCTTTTCCTTTGGATCTCTGCAGGGACCCAAGGGTATTGCCCCTTTGATACTATTTTTTTAAGAATCTTCAAGTCTGTATGTGTGCAGTGGAAAGTTTATTGTGATATGACCATGTGGTAATAATGTATCAAAGTCTAGCATTAAAATATTTCCAAAAACATGAAAAACAGGCTGTTCATAATGCTGAAGAAGGACAAGCAAATTTGCTGACAATGTGAGTAATTTCCTGAAATCAGAGTTCATCTTGTAGCCAACCCATGTTCTGCAGGCAACAGAAACAAGCAAAGCATAAATCACTCACTCACATACACCCTCTCCTCCACCCTGATAATCTCCTGGTTTTTTGGATCACAACAAAGGAGACTGTGCCTTAGAAGAATAATAAGGGCCTACTCCAATAGACATTGAAAACAATGGAAAAGCTCCCATTGATACTAACTTCCAAGGGATGAATATTACATCCGGCTGTACCACGACAAAGGTCTTAAAACAAGACCCTCAGTGACCTTTTTAACAGGGAAACACTGAAGCCCAAGATCTCCTGCTAGTCATGACAGTCCATACCTTTAAAGCTGTATAATCTATGCACATATGCAAGAAAATCATATCACACTGTGGAAAAAAAAATATTTATCCTTCTTCACACCTTGCAAATCTATTCTGAAATTTCTCCTAATTTAATAAATAATCTTCTATCTGCATTTTAATATTCTGATTTGTTAAATATGTAGACAGGTTTAGCTACTAGGGTATATAAGTAGTCCAAATAATTTCAAGAATATATATATTAAAAGAAGTTACTTTGCATTCTAATTGCATTAATATTTTAGAAATCACAGTTTGGTATTATGTTTTGAAGGTCATTAAAACTTACACTCTTGGGGCTTTTTAACTGCATATTTAAAAAAAACCAAAACAAAAAGTGGCAATTTAATCTCACCCTTTTCCTGAATTTAAAAAAGCACCATTTAAATGTGGTTCTATTTTCTATTTTGGTAAACAGCTGGTTCTGAAATGTCTTACAGCTTAAATCTTTTTTTTTTTTCCAGCAAGAAAAGAAAACTGGGGGGAGTGGGGGGTGCAAAACAGGGACCTGTCCACCTACTAAATCACAACCTTAGACTGCTTTACTGAAGAAGAAAGAACCCTTTAACACAGGAAAACTAAGGCTGGATACCAAATAAATTAGATACAGACACAAGATAATAGAAAGCACAGTAATCAGAAGACATGTTTTATTATTACAGGTGGAGATACTGCTGAAAAAAGTGTGGGAGAATGCCTTAGGGTTTGTTTTAAGACCAACATAAATGCAATACCTATATGTTTGTTTTAGCATCTTTTCTTGTAAAGATTTTTTTTTTTCCCCTTAATATTTATTTTCTCTTGACATGTAAATCCTTCAATAAGCCTATTTTTACATGTGTCAGATACTTAGGAGGTAGCACGACCATGTCTGAAAGCCAGGTAATTCTTTTCCTTACAGCAATATTTCCTACAGCCCCCATAAAAACTTCCACCTCCATAATCTGCTGTAAAATCCAACGATGTCAAGAAGAAATTCTTGGATTGACCTACAGCAGGTTTCTAGATTATTCTCCTCCTCAATGAAATAGAAGCAAAATTCAGGTAAGAATTTCTGTCTAAGGTCTTTCTTAGAATCATAGAATGGTTAAGGTTAGAAGGGACCTTAAGATCATCAGGTTCTAACCTCCCTGCTATGAGCAGGGACACCTCCCACTAGACCAGGCTGCATAAAGTCTCATCCACCCTGGCCTTGAACACCT
This sequence comes from Chaetura pelagica, assembly GCF_000747805.2. Lineage (NCBI taxonomy): Eukaryota > Metazoa > Chordata > Aves > Apodiformes > Apodidae > Chaetura > Chaetura pelagica. The sequence goes on along the minus strand of NW_009953200.1, from coordinate 142,087 downwards.
CCAGGGGTGGGGCTTCCACAACCTCCCTGGGCAACCTATTTCAATCCCTTGCAAATTTCATGGTGAAGAATTTCTTCCTGACATCCAACCTAAATCTCCCATCTTTCAGGTTAAAACCACAACCCCTTGTCCTATCACTACCCTCTCTGGTGACTTATCTTCTGGGTCATGATGACTATTATTCTCCTGGGAGTCTGACAATCTGACCTGCCAAAAAAGTCTTGTGGGTATTTTTTTAGGTTCCACTGCTCAAATTGGAAGAGAAATGTATATTCATGATCCCTACTAGTATTGGGTTTTTTTAGAAGGAAACACCCCTGCACTAAAAGATGTGTAAACGTTCCACAGAAGTTCACTTTAATAACTCAGATGACCATTAACCTGCTGCAAAACAATACAAATAATGATCTGAAGTACCTACAAGGCAACGAAGCATAATTATACAGCCATGTAGCTATTCTTTTGTCTTTTTAAATTCAAAATGGGAATAACAATAGTATCCCATAGCATTAATTCCACCATTTTAATCTACAGAAGTCTTGCTAATGTACATCTCTGCTGAGGAAAAGGAGGCTTAGACCTCCTTTTGGCTACATTTTTACCTCTGTTCAACCACAGAGATTGCCTGTTTTATGGGCACAAAGACAAGAGGCAGCCTGTTAAAACAGTGACTAAAAATGTGCTTTAAAAGTTGAAAGAGAAGGCAAAATGAAATGTGAATATTAACTTCCAACACCCCCCCCCAATTTGTATTTTATACCAGCAGTGTTGAAGCAAAAAATATTTCAGTACCTTGTAAGCAAAGACCGTAAAACCTTTAAAAAGCTGGTATCTGATACAACTTCTATAAAGTTATCTTTTTAATTAGTGTATGCCCTTAATATAGTTTCTATGATAACACCTTCCAGCAAATTCCTTTTTTAAACAATATTCCTTTTAAAAATAATTTTTAAAGTGAACACAGAAAGTGCAAAAGCTGTTACAGCATTTTTAATTTGATTATTCAAATTAATACCTGATTTTGTTTTGCTTTGTCAAAATTGCCTGAAAATTCTAGAGTCATATCTAGTTCAGGCAATCACAAGGGTTTTCACTCATTTCAAGTAAGAATTATACCATATGCCATGGCTGAAATTAGAATCTAATCAACAGTCAGTACCCCACAATGTAGAAACACACAGTTTAGATTAAATTCCTTCTTCTAACTAATATAGCAATCAATACGTTGGTAGTTTAATTGTGAAACTCTGCTATCCTTCACTGTTAAGAAATAAAAACAAGAAAATACTAGAAGAAAAGCTGATGCTCTAATGACTTCTAAGTTTCCTTCAAAGAAATATTGCTGAGAAACTTCCCAAACTTGCACACAAACATGAGACCTTCTGTTAAGAAAGTAATTGTGAATATTCACAAAGCCACTGAAGGCAGGACAGTTTAACATCTTCCCGCTCACAACCAGTTAGGAGGTATCCTTTGGTCTCTTGGCCACAGCCAAGACAGAGCTCAACAAATGATGGAAGAAATGGTTTATGAGCCTCACAAACAGATATGACTGTCTTTAGCTGTAGTGCAATTCTGCTCTTGTACTGACAATTCTGCGACATTCAATTTTTAAATGCACCCACAGACACAGGAAACAGGTTTAGAACTAACAGAGCTCCCACCAGGAACCTGTATCTCAATAGCTTATTCTGTATAGGCAACCTGGGAAAAGAAACAGAAACCATCTTTGTCCTCTCAAAATTAGCATCCCAAGACATCTAACTTTTGGTACAGAAACAGTAACCTTCAAAGCAAGTAAAATTTCACACAAGTAAAATTTTCTGAGCTCAGGAAGGTCAGTTTCTTCTGCCTTTCTGATAGCATGACATTGAACGACAAAGCAAACACATGTCAGCCAAAAAACCAAGGCTGCAACCCTGGGAGGAGAGCTGGGTCCCAGCTAGGCCCACACTTCAGAGGAAGCAAACCAAGCAAGAAGTTGATAATATTGTCTGACCTATTTCAAAGGGAGAACTGAAATGAGATGCAGGCAGTAATCTGTGTGGGGATGTTTTTATCAGCACAGAAATGCAGACTATCATGTCCCTTCCTCTTTAATGTCTGCCTTTGCATCTCCAAGCAACACACCCTCTTTTTGAAACTTTTTATGTGAAAACAATGAATACCTGTGTGGGAGCTCTGTGTCCCTGGAAGGCCAGGGGAGATACTCTGCATGAGCACTATCAGGTCATTCTCCTGGACAACAGTAACCCTGTCCAACTGACTCTGCTACCACACCACTGTTTTCATTTCAAAACGTACTCCTGTGTTTAGAGGGAAAACCCAACATTAACTATTAACAGGAAAAGTCCAACAAAATACGTTGCTCAAGCAGACAATGTTTTGCCTGATTAAGATGTCCAAGAGGAGACAGGTAATGTGCATGCAAACACAGAACTTCCAAGTATCAATGAATCACCCTTGAGAGAAACATCTACCTGCATGAATAAAACCATGAGAAAAAGACAGGTAGGTAGCAGACAAAGTGGAAGGGGTTAAATTTATCCAGCTAAATCAAGAAATACAGTTTAGAAAGGTAAAGCTGAAGGAATAGGTTTGTTTTAAACCTTGAGTCATAACACTCTTATTGAGGAGCCATTGATATGCTGATCACTGTAACAATACAGGGCACAGAGAATTTAAAACTTTACTCCTACATCTGATTTAGGGTATTGTTGAGCAGCAGTTGTTAGAATTTAGACAAATAACTATTCTTCTAGTCTATGTTTATAATATTTTATTAATCTTTCTACTATTACTATTATTATTAATAATACAAGAGTACTGTTTTTCCAAAGCTGCTTTGTGTTCTCACAGACATCCATGCTTTGAAGAATTTCCTTTCAAAATTATAAAATATTTATACAATAAATCATCAGATGATTTAAAATTAAATCATTCTGGTTGTATTTATGTTCATGAATCAAATGTGACTTTTCTCGCTTTACACAGGTCTGTGCTGTTTCCAACCTCAACCTTTGCAAGTGACATTTTCATTTAGAATCTTATCATTTCATAATTATTACCTTTCAGAACTCCTAGGGAGAGAACAAAAGCTTCCTCCTTGTATTTCCATTGTTATGTTTCTTTGAAGAAGAAATTAAATTTCAATCCCAGCCAAAACAAACTTTTCAAATACAAAATAAATTAGAAATTACGTGAAAAAAATACCAAGCTGTGAAAGCTTAAGGCTGCCTCTCGTGAGCCCAGGTATATTCTAGATAATTTATGACTGTATTCTCTTTGTTAAGCCAGTGGACCAAGCTCAGCCTAATGAAACACGGCAAACACCTCACTGAAGTTAATCTGAACTGCTACAACCTGATGCCAGGACTCTTTGTGATGCTAATGAAGGAGAGCGGCTCATTTGTACCTCCAGGATGATTATTTACTGTTTTTCAAATGATTGTTACCTTTTAATTGTCCTCTGGGCTGTCCAAAGAGGAGATACCTGATTATTGCTTGGCTTCCTTGCAAAAAGTGAAGTCACACTGTACAAAATGCCCTATTTACAGGGTTGCTACTAATGGCAATTCTTATTATCATTGGTTTCTTTTAATTTCATTCCAGTGGGCAGATTATTCTTTCTTAGGAAAATGTCGAGGGCTCAGATTCATAGAAAAGGCAAAACTGCAATTAGCAGCACTAGTAAAACAGAATATTTGTGAGCCTGGAAGGCACTCTTGCTTTTTCAGGGAAATTTTGACTTTAATTAAGGAAACAAACTTTGCATTCTCAAAGTGGGAGAATAAAAAATAAATAAAAATAAAATAAAATAAATAAATAAATAAATAAATAAATGAACCAGCTTGGAAGTAGGAGGAGGGAAAAGAAATCAAGTGACCTGGAGAGTGTTCAACTCCCAGCAAGGGACAGAAATGTAAGTGGCTCCTGGCAGCCCAGTCCGGATGAAGAGCAGGGATGGTGACACTCAAAGCCTGGCAGAGAGTGCGGGCGTTGATGGGAAGGAGGGAGAGAGGCACTCACCTAATAAAACACTGGCACCTGGGCAAAACACCAGCCTGCCTGCCCTCTTTCCCACAGCTTGGGAACACAGGTCCTTCAGCACACAGGAGGATTTTACAAGAAATTCACTAACACACCTGGGGGATAAGCCAGGAGGTGACATGGAGGTGGCAGGGCCACACGCCAGCCCCCTGCCAAACAGGCCCAGAGCCTCCTTTGATTAAAGCTTGAGAGATTGTCTCATTTTAATTTGAGCTCAGCTGCCAAGGCTCACCAAAAGTCATCCATTCTGAGTTTAAGGTAGCTGCACAGTCCAAAACTATGAGCAAAACAGAAAAAAAAAAATATTTTGTTTGGACTCAAAAAATAATTTATTGAAAATAAACGTTGCAAATCTACTTTACTTCCCTCTGGAGCCTTGCAAAAAGAACCAATATTTATCTGATATATTTCGTGTACGACCACAGCCATCCATTAATCTTTGTGATTTCAGTTGCAGTTGTGCCTAAATGCCCTCAGCCAGCACAGAGCCCCTCGTACGAGGTGCAAACGAGGAGTAAGGTGGGCGTGGGAAGGTGGCTGCTGCTCAGCCTTGCCACCATGACAGAGCTGGGACACTGAGGGGACACCTACACATCCAACCCTCCTTGGCTTAGGGAGGAGGAGATGGATGGAGCTTAACTCCTTCATTATTGAGATCTCCAACCAACCGTGTCCATCTCCAGCTGGTTGTTTCTCGATAGACAACTTTGTCCAATGCAAATCCTGGTTTAGTGCCTGCTGCAACATCTCATGGCACCCCTGCTATGGAAGCCACCTTGCAGTTCCCATGCTTTTTCAATTCCCAGGTGAAACATCCCTAAATTTTTGCCCAATTCATGCGCCAGCCATGAGCCCATTACTACTGTGCTGTAAACAATGTGGGAAACTGCCCCAACCACATCAGCACGGGACACGTACAACTTAATTTTTAATCCTTCCCAGTGATACCACTGTTTCAAGAGTGAAAAGAATAAGATATTATTCCAGACATTTGATCATCTTCTTTTTGGATATACACTGGATTACGTAGGGGTTTTTTTAATCCAATTAGGTTTGCCTCTTTCAGCCTAGGTAAAAAACCTAGGGGGAGATCCTTCTCTGTAAACAAGGTATCTCACTCCGGGTAGAAGGAGAGTCTGGCTCCTCAATATTCCTCGCATACAATTTTAAGCCTGTTACTCTTCAATTTTTTTGCAATCCTGTTTTTCAGCTAAACTCTTATTATTTATTTTTTTCCCCCCAGAGAATAAGATGCAAATCTACTGCCATCAACTCACTGTTTTTCAGAAGCACTAAGAAGTAAACCACCTGGTATTTTTCTTCAGCCCCTATATATGCATATGCAAATCCAACAGCTTAACTATCTGCCAAACTATTTACCAAGTTTGTAGGGGAAACAGCCTCTGAAACAATCTTCTTTTCAAATAATATTCTACTGCTAAATTCTTCCTTTGAACACTATTTTTATCTTTTAAGGAATATTCACCCTCGCAGTCTGACTGCTTGTTAAGAAAGAAAACAACCAAAAAACAGTAAAATCTCACTGTTGGCCTATGTTCTAGTGCCAGTGTTCAAACATCAGGATCCCAACAGTATCCCAGTGCCTGAAAAACATGTTCTGTTGTTTGAAATCTGCCCGGGGTTGAGGATGAGAAATTGCCAGTAGAAATTACAACATTTGCCATGACTAGGATGGGGTGGGTTTTTGCATTTGGACTGCATGAAACCATGGAAAATGTTGGTAGTAACAACTCCGATGGTATAAAAAATCACCAAGTGACAGATTTCGAGATTAAAAGGAAATATTAAAAATCCCCTTCAATATTTAAAGCTTACTTAACTAGTAGCACTTCACTTGACACTGACTCGTGTCATTTTCTTTCATTCCTCTTTTGATCCATGCAAAGCAGTTACACGATTGCAAATATCTTATCATGTCACCTTCTCATATGGATATGAGATGAAAGAACATTATCTCAAGCTGAGTGATAAGTCCTGCACCAAAACTACGGGTGGAATCTGCACGATCTGACGCTGAACGGGAGCAGGGAGGTGGCAGCACCAGGCATTTTTTTCCCTGATATTATGCATTGCGGATGGTAAAGAAAAAGGGTCTTATTTTAATAGGTCATCCCAGGCTACTAATTAACCATTGAGATTTTATGCCAGGTTAGCTGAGCTTTTTGTCAACGTACAGGGATCATTCAAAATACTTTGATTTGCACGAGTACAAAGTGGCAAACCATTGATATCGTTGCTTTGCTTGTTTTTAAACATGCAAAGGGCATCAAAAGGCCTATTAACATGAAATAGAATTAGCCCTCATCTGTTTTATTTTAAAGGGACTCTTCCCCCACTCAATTAACCATTGAGATTTTATGCCAGGTTAGCTGAGCTTTTTGTCAACGTACAGGGATCATTCAAAATACTTTGATTTGCACGAGTACAAAGTGGCAAACCATTGATATCGTTGCTTTGCTTGTTTTTAAACATGCAAAGGGCATCAAAAGGCCTATTAACATGAAATAGAATTAGCCCTCATCTGTTTTATTTTAAAGGGACTCTTCCCCCTCTTTTTTTCCTTCCCCCCCCCCCCTCATTTCTCTCTTATTTAGAGAACTCAGTTCCTTTCCCATACTTGGTATGTAGTACATCTTTTTTTCTCAGAGTTAATTCTCCAAGTCTGGTCTGTCAGCCAGTATAAACACCACTTGATGAATGAGACTCAAGGTGTTTAGTCACCTGAAGCAGCTGTTTGAAGTAACTCTACACACAGCCTGAGGCCCGTGTTTTCACAGCTGTGGGAACTCTTCAAAAGCTTTCCCTCTTGGCCCGCTGCTTTGCTGTGGCTTTAGACTCTTAGCGCAAAATCTGGACAATTTCAAAAGGGCAGAATGAAACTAGAGACAGTAATTTTTGATGATTTGGGGGCCAAAAAAAAGGCCTAGAATAAATAAATGAAGTACATTTGAAAGTGCTTTACCTAGGTGGGCTATATATCTAAGAATCGCTGGCTCTTCATGCACCCATGCGCTCACTTGAAAGGGGAGACGTGGGGCAGAGGAACTGCTCTCTGTTTACATGGCAATATTTTCTCTTTCTTCTCTCATGCAGCTACATTCAAACTGAATGTTTATGGGCCTGGAAAGACACGTACCTGAAATAAACTCAGCAAGTTTTTTAAAAGTTAGAAAGCTCTCCAAGCTCATAAAGAGACCCGCAATGATTAGTGATCTGTGCTCCCCGCTGGGAAGCTTTGGAGAATTGGCCTCGCAGAGGTCATATGATTGCTTCTACTGGCTCAAAGTCTGTGCCTTCATGATATGTCTCACTGTATCCATGTAGGTAGCCAAAGTAGTGATGAGCCTCAAAATTAAAAAAAAATAAGAAGAAAAAATTGAGCAAGGCGCTGAGCTGGCAGGGAAATGACAGTTTTGCAAATGCAGGACCCAATCGTGCAGCTGGGCTGAAATATTATATGCAGAATGAGGTCATGGATCAGAAAATGGATTTTATTTGGGGGTGAGAGTAGACTGCAAGCCTAAAGCATGATGATGAATTCACTGGAAAATCCTGAGCGATAAATAGCCAGGTTGTACCTCCCCTGTGATGTGCAGCATCCGTCCTCAGAGGCACTGCTGCCAGGGGATGAGGCTCCTCAAGGAGTCAGACAGATATTGCTCAATGCCCCAAGCAAAGACGATGCAGTCAGACCAGCCCAAGAAGGTGAGCATCCCACGGGAAAGGGAGATGGAAAATCAACTCAGTAAAGGATCACCAGAAAGGGATGCGAGAAGACAGATGTAATCCGTAAGGCTGTGTCAGGTGGATGCTTAGTTCACTGAATAATGCTTTCCATTTCCAAATTCATCCGAAGAAGGAAACAGCGAGACATCAAACCTCAAACTTTCAAATGTGTCCAACAAAAGGCATCAGCAAGCTTGCCAGAAAGAGAGTAAGGATGGGACAAACTACTCCTGAGACAGTAGAACAAACATGCCCCAGCCTGAGCTGTTTTAACACCGCATGCCTCCCACACATTGCTCCATAAATCGTTCTTTTCTTCCCTCTCATTTTCTCCAGTTTACAAAAATTCTCATGTTAACAGAAAACGTTTAGTTTAAATTGATCCTCAGCCATCCTTGGCTTGTAGTACACACGCTCACCCTTTCATGTTTTATAGCTTATGTCATTCTGTATTTATCATTTAGTAAAGGCCTTATATTTTTGGCTTGCTATTGCCCCTTATCAGATGATAAAACATTCCCTCAGGAGGGAGAGAATTTTTATGAATTATGATGATAGTATAGAAAATAAATTACTTATTGGCACTACAGTCAGGCTATACATGGAACCATGTTCTGAAGCAGTTTAGGGTTAGTTTAGGGAGTTTAGCTTGTGTGCTGGCGCTGGCATTCCCAGGGAAGGAAATTCCCCAGAGGACAGAGTGACCATGCAGTGACAAGGACGGTAGTTCTGCCTGGTCAGAGGCTCAGGATGAAGCCCATGTTCTGTCTCAGGGTCTCTGAGCAAAACTGCTTCTCCCTTCATGCCTAACAGTCTCTGGTACATAAAAATGCCAGAAGGTGGTGACGTCTTTAGATGCTCTGAGAACAGCAGGGCATAAATGTTTCCAGAGTAGATAAATGGGATTTAGACATAAGTAAGTCCTCCTAAATAGCTGCTGTGCCACTGCTAACATCTGGATACCCCTGGGTCTTGGGGTACCCATGTTCTGCAATGATACTAAAAGTTAGCTGTACCAAACAATGTCCTGGCTGTTGCTTTCATCCTTCCTATGTGCTCCCACCTAATTCTCACTCTCAGCATTCTCCTCAGGACACCACCTTAGGTTGTCCTCCCTTCTCCAAAGTCCTTTTAGCCCACATGGTAAAAGCACATCTAGTACTACCAGAGGCACAGCTGGGCTGGTCTCTTCTCTGCAAAAACATGACATCAATCCTGACACTTGTCACAGAACACTTCACCGGGGTCAAGTTTGCTAATGAACTACTAGCAAACTTCAAAACAAACAGACAAACCTGCTGCTGAACAGCACACGCTGCAACCCCACATACACCTGACAATTACACATATAGCAGAGTGTTGCTTCTCACCTCCAGAAAGAAATTGAGTAAGAAAGAGGAAAAGTTATAGGGCAATTAAAGATGTTTGCTTGAGACTTAGTTAGCCTGGAGCTACAAAAGCAGCTCACAAGCAGCCAGGGCACTGGGTGGAAGTCCAAGAAAAAAAAAAACCAACAGCTTATTTTTAACTTTTCAGGTAAATCCTGTTCAAGTGAATGAGGGCTCCCAGGCACCATTCATACAAAGACATGGACTTCTACCCCTCTGGATTATAGGATCAGAACTGCCTTTTAGCCTGCTCTTTACAAGATAACTTCTCTGCCTTGGCATGATAAACAACCAACTTGACTTCCAGAGCTGATATAGGATTTTGTCATTGCCATAGTGCTTTCACGGGCTTATTCCTGGGCAAGCCCTGCAGCCAAGGGAGAACACCAGCTGCGTGGCATGACCTGGCTTTCCCATCCCTCTCATCACCACCTCTGAGCCCCCTGACATAGGTTAGCTGGCCCAAACAGACGTGAAGCACCATTTGGGTTGAATTTGCTTTAAAGAGATGTAGAATGGCATGGCTTGTTTTTAGGTGGAAGCCAAAGATTCCATAAAAGCTCAACAGCAAAGCCCTAATACCCATATGAACAGTAACACAAACCTCACCTGCCCTACAGGGTAGCATTTTATGAGTTCCTTCTCACCAGAAATGGTAACATTTTACGTACTTGATTTAATTAAACATATTTAAAAGACCACCAACATGACTACTACAAGATCCATTCGCTGTGCCCCTCCCAGCCTCCTTAGCTGGATGATTTGGGGGTGATTTTGTAGTTTGCAGATGAAAGGAATGAAATCCGTGAGAACTGACATTAAAGCAGTATTATTTTTCTGTTATCCAATGATAAACTCTCATGAAACAATATTGAAAATTGCTGGGTATATATTGAGATATTGTTTTATCTTTACAGAAGTGAAATATATTAAACTACAGGTGATGAGATGTTACAAGAAGGATCACTGTTCAGAGATCTTTACTCCACGTAAGCATGTATATAGCTTTATAGGGGTGCCTTGCTGAAGATGATGGGTTCCTTATGAGCAACAACTTCTGAGTGAAAGGTTTTTATTCTATAAATATAAAAATGTGAGACACAGCTGGGAAGTTTGCCTACAAGTAAGGCTTCAGGTGAGAAAAATAAACAGCCAGAGTTTGATGAAGAGAATCCAGGGAGCCTTATCAATACCTTCTCTATGAGAGCCAAGCAAAAGAGAAAGGGAAAGGGAAAAATAAAAAGGAAAAGTGAAAAATTTACTGCCTAACTTTGCCTAAAAGTATGGTCTAACATTTCAGGCTGAACAAGTACATTTAAATATACATTTATATATAGCACAGTGGTTACTGGAGACACTACAGTGCAAGGCTTTTCTTCTCTCTGTCTCTAAAACATTTTCCCAGGTTAAGTCCAATTCCCATGACCACCATCATCACCATCATTCATCTGGCCCTCAGGCTGGATAGTGGTACTGTGCATTGTATTTGGCTGTGAATACCAGTGCACCCAATGATTTCCTTTTCCATGACATTTCTGAGAAACAAATACTGGATCTGATTCACATCTAGCCACAAATATGAATCAAAACCCAACACAAAATTGGAGGCATGCTGGAAATTTGATAACCTGTGAATACGAATTTACTCCTGTAGTTGCTCAGCTGCTATTGGAGATCTGGAGCATGCTTGGAATTACACTTTTTGCTTTCCAAAAACGTGCATAGTTTGTTCCTTGTAATCGTATTTCTGATTAAGTCAAAGACAGAAATCCCACTGAAAGAGCTGGGAAGGAAGGGCTTTGTTTTAAGACGTACACTTTATGGAACCTTTCCTACTTGCTGTCCTTCCAGCATAAAATATTAGTCAGTCTAATCCCTTTCTTCTCCTGTATGTTAACAGAGACGTGAAAAAAGACGTTACAATTTTTATAAATTGAAATAAAGTGGCCTCTGTTTTCTAACATTTGCCAAAGCATACAGGGTCAAACCAAAACAGTCACCCACACTGGCCAGCTACACGTCTTATTTAAACAATAAATTAGTGTCAAAGTTTCCAGTAATTAATTTCTATGCCAATTTACATATTTCATTCCGTTCATTTTTTTGCTTTCATGTTTTGAAACTGCAAGGCAGCTCTCACATCTATTTAAAGCAACCTCCCCTACCCGGTGATTGATGTTAGATACAACAATTACAATGCCAGTACCAGGGATAATTCTTTGCAGATGTTGTCAAATTACAGGTTAAATGAGGAAAAAAGTTCCTTTCTTCCGGCCACCCACTCTAGGTCTCTTGAAATAGGTGCATGGTACTGTATATCCTGTGCTGTAGGTGCAGTAATTCCCCATTCAGTCACTCATCTGGTTTAAATGACTTCCATTTGCCATTTCAAAGGATGACAGAACACTGTGTTTGGATTGTTCTGCAGGTACCAAAAACTCAGTAACTCTGCTTTGTGTGTTAGCTGGCAAAGAGAAGTGAGCTCGATCTGGCAACACTGTGCTGGTTTTCCCTCTAATATAAATAACATTTGCCATTGTGAGCACAAAAAAAAAAAGGGGAAAAAAGTGAGGTTAGATTATTTTAACCCTTTGTAAACCTTTCCACTCTTTGAGATAAAACAGGATCCTTGTCTTCATGTTATAATCATAACAGTATGTGTTTCGTGTTGACAGAAGAAAGATTGAGCGTAAGTCCTGCATGGCTCTGCAGTTTGGGGAGAGGTGATGAAACTTCTCCATTACCCAGCCCTTGTAGCAGGAGCCAGGCAGAGTCATATTCCCTAAACGCAGGAGAAGGAAGGTAATGTGCCATAAACAGAATATGGAAGAAATCAGGAGCAAATTGAAAAAAATGGCTCTGCCTGCCCTTGTTTGCAGTCGGTGTTGGGCTATGCTGAGAGGAAAGCAGCATGTGCTGCTCCTGAGCTCACCAGGGAAACCAGTAGCCTTGGTACAGCCCACCCCTGTGCCCTGCAGTGGGACATCAAGGTGCATGGAGCAACTTCCAGTACCTGAACGGGGCCTACAATAAGCTGGGCAGAGACTTTTTATAAGAGCATGGAGTGACATGACAAGGGGTAATAGTTTAAACTGGAAAAGGGGAGATTCAGGTTACACACTGGGAAGAAATTATTTCCTGTGAGGGTGATGAGACCCTGGCCCAGGTTGCCCAGGGAAGCTGTGGCTGCCCCATCCCTGGAAGTGCTGAAGGCCAGGTTGGATGGGGTTTGGAGCAACCTGGTCTAGTGGGAGGTGTCCCTGCCCATGGCAGGGGGTTGGAACAAAATTATCTTCAAGGTCCTTTCCAACCCAAAGCATTCCATGATTCTGTGATCCTGTGACTTAGCACCAATCCTAAACACATTCATTCCCTGGGAAGTGCCTCAGTTCCCTCACTAGAAAGTAACTGGACAAAAGGAGAGTGGGTGAAAATGTCCCAAGTGCACCAGGCACAGGCAACACCAGGGCCCTGTGCCAGACAGGCCAAACCCCCTCCATGGCACAAACACACCCCACTATCTGAGCAGACTCTAGACCTGCTTTTACATTCTGGGTGCCAGCTCCTGGAAGGTGTGCCATGCTCCAGCCCCAAAGCTTTCAATAGGATTTCCGTTTTAATTCTCTTTTTTACATATGTTAGGCTATGGTCACTTCTTCTCCCAGTGCACAGGAATGAATTCTGGCCAAAAGAATGAAACCAAGAATAATTTACAAACAGAAGCTGAAGCAGAGGACAGAAAGGTCAGGCTCTTGTGCTTTATTTTTGGCCAAGGCAGGGGGCTTGCTGTGTGGCCTTATATTCCCTGCATCTTCCCTCCATATCTGATGAACATAGAATAAATGCATTGGAAACTATTGCCAGGTAGGACAGGAAGACAGCCCTGCAAGTACCTGTAGGAAACAGAAATTGCCCAAAAAGACCCAAGGACACATGGAAGCATGTTCCCAGCTAACTGGGTGATGGTGAACGGTCCCACTGCCAACTTGCAATGCAGTGTGTTTCATAATAAACTCCTCAGAGGGATCTGCACAACTGTGTGTGAGGTAACTGCTGCATGCTATTGCCTAAGTAATTCTATTCTCTAAATATTCCCTTTCTTTGCTTTAAATCACCAACCAACCCCAGGACTCTTTCTCCTCCTGGCCACACCAACGCACACTGCATCCTGAGGTAGAACATCCCCCCCCCACACACACAAAATAGTCTATTTATTTTTAACATACTGAAGTTTAATAATTTTCAGAAGGGAGCTACAGGGTGGTTTGTGAGTAGCAAAGGCACGAGCATGTGATTTGTATGCTGAGCTTCAGAGTCTTGGCTTTCAAGAGGAAAGCACAGCTTGCTGATGAAGGCTTGTGGTTTTCCTGTTTGTTGTCTGGAGAGGAAAAAAAAAAAAAAAAAAAAAAAAAAAAAAAAAAAGCATGTGGAGGTGGGGGGCAAAGGGGCAGAAAAAAAAAGGAAAAGGCCATGAAGATTTATTTCTAAGTAATGAAGATGCTCAAGCCTCAATTGCTTTGCAGCTTGAAGAGAGTGAAGTGTGCCAAAGGTAAAAGGATCAGAGACCCTGATCTCTGGAGCATGATCTTAAGGTCATTTGACCAATGTGCAACCATTACAGAAGCTGCAAACGTGGCTGTAGCTACTAGAAAATTAAGAGTCTTGGTCTCCTCCAAAATGAAGCCAGAGGGTCTTTGCATGTAAGGAACTTTAAAGCACTTTCTGTAAAAGGATGAGGAGCTTCCTGCCAGCCTCCTGCCCTCCGTTTGGTTTTGTGATGCACTTTTGCCACATTTAAGTGATTTTTAAAACCAAAGGGCTTGCTTTCCTGGCAAAAGAGGGTGGACAGGATTGTGAAACATGAAGGATGTCTAATCTCTGACTTTCAAGGGTGCAGGATGTGTAAGGCTTGGTTAAGAATTTGGTCACGGACTGGCTATTCTTTCCTGTGCAAGGACCATCCAAAACTGGTCATTATTCAGTGCATTCTTTAACATGTTATTTATTTTATTCGCAGTATAAATTAAAAACAACTGTTCAAAAATGCTGCTTTGAGTACATTTCTAACTGAAGAGAAACTTCAACTATTAGTGGCATTAATATTTTATAGATGATTTGAATTTTTGTTCATATGTATTGACAACTTTAAAATCACTTTTCCTGCCACTGCTTTTGCCAACTGGGCTCAACAGTCCACAAAAAGAAGCTTAAAATGGCCACAATTGTATCATACAGCACTAGAAAACCAAGACTCTTCAGCTGATAGAGGAAATAAATTGATGTAATGTATGTTGATATTATATCCAAAACTCACAAACATGTGGATTCTTGCACTGAAGCCCAGCTCTGGAAATAAGCACAATCCTTACCTGTACATGCAATAATTTGTTTGCAGGTATTTGTATAAAGAATGAATTCCATAATATTCCTGTCAGCCACTGCCCAATATTGATTCCCAATGGAATGATAATTTCAAAGCCTTGACCGTGTGAAGCAAAAAATAAAACATCCTGCCCCCCTGGTGTTCCATTTAAGAAGCCAACACTGTCATAGCAACTATAGCTGGGCACCAAATCTCTGTTTAGATAAAGTCATTTGCTTATTCAAATTTATGGCAGCATTTATATTGCTATCTACAAATAGATATCAATAGTTAAAGAGATTTTATAGCGTTTTGACATTCAATACATTACACAGGTTTAAAAGGCTCTGGAAAATGGATGAACTATCTAAGCTGAACAACTTTCCACTTGTAAAAATGCTTCTCAAAGTACAGAGGACTCAGATTTAATACTTAGTCTTGCTTGTTTAAGCACATACTCAAATGCGGATGGCTTTTTCATATTTTAATCCTGACAGAACAATGCAGTCTCCTCAGAGCCAATGCTAAATGAAAAAATGACAGACATATCTTATTAGGGAAGATAATTTAAGTAATACTTATTTTCAATGCTTCACTTAAGCAATACTATTTTATGTCTTCAAATACATACAGAACTTCTCTATCCAGTGTTTGATTTATATTACAGCTTGCACTGCACAGATTCTTATAAAAATAAGATTTTGAGTTGATTTAAGCCCCTAACATATTGTAAGAGCTCTATTAAATATCCCCCAAACATGATGTGATGGATCCTATTTTTTATGCCATGCTTCCTTCTTCACAAGCATAATTTCCATTTACCAGATAGCAACTCAGATAAAAGCTCTAAAATAAAAATAAACTTAGACAGAAAACTCTTTGACAAGCATAATTTATCTCCTGGAATAGTCAGAAACCTAGAGAATAACCTTTGATTGATACAAATAATAGAAAATTTCCTAAATAACTTTTGCTGCTGTTAAGCTTCCAAACAAGTAATTCACAAAATATGACTTTGTTCATTGGGAAGGTTATAAAAATTTGTTTGTTGGAGGTAGGGAAGGAAATGCAATTAAAGGCTAAATTCAGTCTCACATTTCATTTTAACTAAAAGAATATGTGTGATTTGGATATAAGTCACCTAGGCACTTCCTTTTTTTTTTTAAGGCACATTGTCAGCAAACCAAATGATCCAATAGCAGAAGTACATCTGGCTGAGCTGACTGTGCCAGGTAACCTTAAATAGAAACCCTGCAGCACTTAACTGTGTTGCAATACTGGGCTTTGCTGGTAATACTTATCAAAAGTTCCCCTTTGTAGCATTTCTATAAAAAAATAAAAAGGGAAGAGGTGAAATGAAAACATAAAGCTTGTTGGGGTTTTCTGTATTTATAAAAAAACAAAACACAACAAAAACCCCTTTGCAGTTGGAAATGCTTACAAAGGCATATATAAAATCCAGCAACTCCAGTTATTTTTAACTGCATATGGTCTACATAAAATGAAGCTATAGATCATGGAAGCTGTAATGAAGGCAAGTTAAAGACCAGAGCAATTCAAGTACTTCAGCTAATCTTGAATTTATATTGTCTTCAGGTAATACTTCAACATCCAAAGGACAACCAAAACAGATTTCCTTGTTACTGGTCGTAAAAGGAAATACTCATTTTTTCTCATGGTAATTATTTTAACTGTATGAGGGGGATCCTCATGTCAGATGCACTGCATGCATGACCTCACGTCAGGTCCAACTTTTATTCACACAGAAGCTGACAAGACACATTGTGGGTATTCACACTGTCTGCTACATTTTAGATCAAACCCAAGTTCTGGATCCTCAGCGTCTCACAAGTCACTTTTAAACTGAGATAAAGCACTTGGTTCTGGGGCTGAGCATTCAGCTTAAAAATTCTTCTCTCCCCAAAGGCAAATACTATAGGAAAATAAATGAAAACCCAAATTTTCCTGGTCAGCTATTTTTAATATATAAATTACATAACAGGGTTTCATGTGAAGAGAAGTGACCTGAAACCTTGGTTCTAATATTCAACAAGTCTTTGAAATGCCCTTTTTTTTTTTTGTCCTTTCTCAAGTAAATTTTAGCTTCATTCTGTCTTCATTATTTCAATGAGGTTATGCATAAAACAAGCTACTATATAGTATGAATTAAAATGGCAGAATCTGACCCAAAGTGAATTACCACAGGGAAAAAGAAGGACTTGTAAAAGAAAGACAGAGCACCAAGAAAGCATGTTTGAACAGATGTGCCATTACTAGCCCACAATTCATTTGTAAGCTGAACCATTTCTCCATACTTTTAAAGTCAACTGTGTGTTTTGAACTATTTTATCAAATATAAGTTTCAATTTTCAAGTGAGAACAAATGCACCAATGTCAAACAGAGTAACCTACACAGCAATCTCCTTTTGCAGAATTCTCTGCATTATATGGAACTCGTGCTCTTTGTACAAAGAAGAATAACACTTTTGGCATATGGACTAAATGTTGTGAGGTTAAATCCTCCAAAGAGCTGCCTGCATTGATGCATCCTGGGTTTTACTAACCTTAGCTACTTTAACTCAAAGCTCACCGGGAGTTGTGTAAACTACACATACCCCACTCATTTTCCCAGTTATTTCCCTCCAAATATTCCCTTTTGTCTGATCCCTGAGTGAAAGACTAAAAATATGTTTGTACAGAAATTGTAGCAGTAACGACCTTGGCCTGTGCTTTGGCCTATCCTGTCCCAAGAGGCACGAGAGAACTTCAGCTGAGGTGAGCTGAAGGGCAGATGTGCCTTCTCAAACAGTTGAGGAAGTTCTACAGAAACTGCAGAGACATCCATCGTGCTGCACACCCACCCTCAATGTAGAGTACTGATCATTCTCTGGCTAGCTGAAAGCTTCAAATAAATGCTTGGATACAGCTGCTTCTTGCTTGATGCCACAACACAAACCTTTCACCCACATGCTGAAGAAGAAGTGAGAACACAAATCCCTGAGAATCCAGGTGCAACCCTACCCCAGGAACCGAGCTGTCCTGGGGATTATACTGTGTAGCATGTTCTTCTTGCTGTAGATCACAGCAATTTTAGTGACCAAATTCAGAGGAGGCAACATCTTCTGCCTATGAATTTGGGAAAAGCCAATGCTGACATTAGATGGAGTCAAGATATCAAGAGATTTGAACACCTTTTACGACGTAAGAGCAACGCTTTCCTCAATCTTTTTTATTTACATCTTACATGCTTTAAATCATAGAACACATTTTGTAACTGCTGAGTCTAGTTTTTATGCAAGTGATCCTGCAGTCTGAGACTGGATCTAACAGGGGCTGAACAGCTGAGTTTGGTTTTCATATGGAAATGGGTAATATGGCTGAGTGCCCACAAAGTATTTCTGCCCAAGCAGAGAGAATTGAGACTTTTCCATGAGTGACAGAAACCTGACACATGAGTCACAGATGGGGGGAAACCTAACTAGAGAAAATGGCACCAAGTTATTTTGGTAGGAAAGGCAGCCCCGTTCCAACCAAACCATGCTATGATTCTCTTATTAATTATCTACTGCTGTGCAGAACAGGAAGGATCTGGGCCTCTTAAGTCTGGTCCACTGGACCCTCACCCAGTTACCCAGGTGCATTTCCGATGTGTCTACCTTAGGGCTCTGAGTCACCCTTGCTCACTGCTGAATTTCAGCCTTTGCTGACTCTGGGTGCTCCAGGACTGTATCCATTCCTCTCTCCCATGCAGAGGATCACAAAATCATAACTATCATGTAGGATATAAAATGAGGGAGACTGAGTCTGAGTCACAACAGAACTGATAAAACCCATTGGCTTCTGGATCACGGTCAGATACGGGGAAGAAAAGCTTAACTCATTACTTTTCCACCTCCCCACCCTCCAGACCTTTACATCTGCCATAGGGGCCAAGTAAAGAGGCAAGAACC
This sequence comes from Chaetura pelagica, assembly GCF_000747805.2. Classification (NCBI taxonomy): domain Eukaryota; kingdom Metazoa; phylum Chordata; class Aves; order Apodiformes; family Apodidae; genus Chaetura; species Chaetura pelagica. The sequence goes on along the minus strand of NW_009953200.1, from coordinate 123,590 downwards.
ACACCGGGACTGGGATAGTCTCTCGACTAGTCTCCTGGGGTGAGTCTTCAGCTCATCAACCTCTTCGTTAGGGAGGAGCTGCCAAGAGCAGTGATCTGCAGAGGGTCTTGGGGTGACAGCCTCAGAGACCCCAGGATGAGTCCTGGGATCCCCCAGGTGTCACTAGCCATCCTTCAAGCAAATCTAGCCCCAAGGGTAAAGCTTTAAGACACCAAGCTCAGCTTTTGCCCTGGGGTGACCAGGAGCATATCCCCTTCTTGTGTGACCTCACCAATTAATTGGGGAATTTTCAGTCTCCAAACAGATTGTTCTTCCATCCTGAATAACCCTCTGGCCTCCCTTACTCCCTTTTCCTACTATTGTTGGATAGGACTTTAAGCAACCTGGTCTAGTGGAAGGAGTCTCTGCTCAAGCAGAGCCAGGGGGCTGGAACTAGATTATCCTTCAGATCCCTTCCAGCCCAAACCATTCTATGATTCTTACCTTTGCTTGTGAAGGACTATGGAGCAGTGATCTCTGAGGTTGCTCCTTTTTTCCCACTCTCACTACTGTATCTGCTCGGGGATTGCAGGGCTTTTCAGTGAATGGGACCCAACACCTTTAAAATAAATTCTACTTTAAAAGTTAAAAACCAAGCCCCACAGAAATCCAGATGACAGCACAAATTTGTGACCCAGCTTTTTAAAAAACAACTAACGAAAACCTTCAACCAGAATTGGAAAATACATTTTTTTCCCCTCCAAGATTTCAAAAACACTGGTTTGGGGATTATTTTTTTTTTCTTTTTGCCATGGTTTTTAACTTTTGTATGTTTCTGCGTTCACACGCGACTGAAGTGCTGAGTCACAAGAAAGTTTTCCAGCCCAGTTCTGTGCCTCTGTGAAGCTCATAGCTCTAAAATCATGCTCGAATAAAACATCTGCATATTTGGGTGCTTCCCTGAGCTCAGTTCGGTGTTTGGGTCTTTGGAGAGTCGCCCAGGACAACAACATTCTGCAGCATTTACATGATCTGACCCAACCTCTCTGGAAAGGCAGAGCCAAGGTGCAGCTCCTGCTCCATCCCTGATGCTGCTGGCTGGAGAACCAGGGGGGGTCCCCAGAAGTGGTGGCTGATCCCATTTCACAGGCTTGGGCAAGGAGACAGCCAAGCATAAACAATCTGAATCCTTCAGCTCTAATCGCTCTTGCTTCTCCTACTTCTTTTTCCCAAAAGCTTATCATGTGAACGCAGTGTAGGTTGATTTTTTTTTGTTGTTTAGTAAGAATAATAATGGCTCAGGATGCAGGAAAATGACTCACATGGAGCTAATCCAGCTCTCCTAGTTGGTTCTAGTCAGGTCATGATGAATCAGATGACCCTTATCTTACTTTAAGACTGTGAATAAAAACCTCTCCCCTCTCAACCCGGCCAATTTCTGTTACATTATGCAGCATATCTCCTTCCCCTCTCACATTTCCTAGCTCTCCAAGTCTGCCTTTTACCTTCTCTGCATAACTCCCTCCTGAGTTCACCTCTGAGTAAATCCTCCTCTATGCTCTTTCATTTCCCCTTGTCTTTCACCTTTTTTACCCCTTCTTTGTCCTGAGCCTGTTTTATCACTCTTCTAGCTCAAGACCAAAATGCTTTTTCATGTGTTGTTACACATGACCTACAACCCACCCAAGCCAAAATTGCTTTCCTTGCTTTAAAACCCTCGGTCAATTTCTACCTTGGACCCTTGAGAGATTTCGGCTGTATCTGAAACTAAAGCAGAAAACATACTTTTTCTTATTTTTTTAAATCACATTCACAATATAAACTATAGCAATGCTTTCCAAACCAGAGCTGCAAAGCTGCTTTTCCTTCCCTGACTTTGGGTTCAAAAACTATAGTTTTTGTCCACTTTCTGCTGCAGTAAAAAGAACAGATGAAATAAAAAATCCCATATTAGTGACCTTTCTGTTCCCTTGCTAGTGCAGTTGTGGGGACCCTGGCCTACATTAGGAAGAAAGCAGTAACTGAAAAAAACAGATGAAATGAAAAATAATATTTAGCATTGTTATGTGAAAGAAAAGTCACCATAGGTCTGGCTCCAGAGCAAGAGCTAACCCAGCTTAGCTAGAAAAAGACATGTTCCAGTAACACAAGGATAGTTTTTGTTTCACATTTCTGCTTCTTTTTTTTTTTTTTTTTGCTTAGAGATTGAGGCAAACAAGGAGACTGCAAAAGAACTATTAACCTGCGTTCCACTTGGGTAAACTAAGATTAAGAAACCAAGTGGCAAAAAGCACTGGTGAACCCCAGAAAGGATTACACAAGCTTATGGACAATCAGCCTAAAAAATTCAGGCGTCCCCCACCAGCCGCAAACTCAGAAAGTCCCTAAAGCAGAACTTACCAAAAGCCAGGCAAGATACCAAAGCCCTATTCTTATACAGCTTCCCGAACCAGCCACTGTCAGAGACAGGCTACTGGGCTAAAGGGAATTTTGGTTTGGCCCAGAATAGCCTCTCTTACATTAGGAGCTGAAGATCACTCAATAATCTTTAATAAGAGCAGCCTGGCACCAGTGGGGTAAAGCCCTGCAGAGCCACTGGCTCCTGCTTTAACCTCTTGCCTGCACCATCTCACCCTCTGCCACACTTCTGCAAATCTGCCTAAAACATGGGGAGGGAAAAAGAAACTAACTGCAATATACCCCAGTGAAAAACTAGGTAAAAGGAGCTCCACACCTTGCCCTGTGGTGTGAAGAGCTTGGTCAGGACATGGGCACTCAGCACTGAAATGGGTGAGCCTTGCTCCTCTTGCTGTCAAGGGGGCTGGCTGCAACCAGCAGCTCTGATGCTCCCACCACAGCTTTTTCAGAGGCATGAATGAGATGATGGTGCACACACTGCACATGCAGGAGAAGAGGAAGCGCAGGGCTGCTCTCCTAGAGCTTCCTTGAAACAAGTCCAAAGGAGGTCATGGAGATGGCTCAGAGCAGAAGCACCTCTCCTATGAAGACAGGCTAAGAGAGTCAGGTTTGTTCAGCCTCAAGAAGAAAATGCTGCAGGGAGACCTTAGACCACCTTCCAGCAGCAGAATGGGCTACAGGAAGGCTGGGAAGGGACTTTTTACACGGGCTTATAATGAGAGAAAAAGACGGAATGGCTTTAAACTGGAAGAGGGGAGATTCAGGTTACACATTAGGAGGAAATTCTTCACTATGAGGGTGATGAGACATTGTCCCGGGTTGCTGTAAGAAGCTGTGGCTGCCCCATCCCTGGAAGTGTTGGAGGCCAGGTTGGATGGGGCTTGGAGCAACCTGGTCTAGTGGGAGGTGGGGGGGTTGGAATGAGATGATCTTTCAAGGTCCCTTCCATCCCAAACCACTCTATGGTGACATTCTATGATGATCTCTAAATTACCCCGTGGATAGGGATAGGAGCACAGCAGCTTTCTCCTCTTCTCTGAAAAACCTCCAATTTCCTGCTGCTCAAAACCATGGGTAGCAGATGCTGGAGTTGCAGCTCCACCAGCATGAAACTGCCCTTGCGTCACCACCTTGCAGACACTGTTACAAAACTGATGCAAGACAAGGCTCTGGGAGGTTCATAAATGTTTCAACATAACCTGAACACAGTTACAAGGAAGCAGAGTCTAAATCTGGAGATTTCAGGATTTGACTACTTACTGCTTGAAAGCAAGTCTTGTCAACCCTGAGTGTAGAAAACCTTGTCAGGCTCTAGCTGATACATGCTGGATGTTTTGCATTGAAGATCTTCGCTGTATTTTTAGGTTCATTCAGTTAGAATCAAAAGACAGCTCAGGAGACAAGCCTGCTTAAGAGTACCAAAAAAATGCAATAAATAAATAAATAAATAGAAATACTAGCACAGAGCTCCTGTGAACACAAACAGCAAGCCATGGTTTGCCGAGTTTAAATCTAACTGTAGTTACTAATTATCTGCAGTTCTGGTAAATATTCATTTATCATATGCTTATATCTGACTTCAGGAAAAGAAGGATTGTGAGAGCTTTCTCTGCCCTATGAGCTTTTTATCTGTGCTTTGGTAACCTCCTTATACTTAATAAATAAGAGCATCTCTTTGTTCAGACCTTAACACTTTTAATACCCTTGCACATTCGGCGAACCTTTGTTCTGAAATGCTCCGTGCCCATTAGGGCTTTTGATTATAGATTACTCCACCATTTGATTTATATTTTTTTTATTATTTCTTTTTTCTCATGGGCAACATATTCTTCTTTCATTGAGCAATATTCAGAAACTTGGAAATCTAACCTGTGTTTTAGTCTCAGGACAGGCACATTCTTATGGTAAAAACCTCCCCAATTGAACTTGGGATGCATTCAACTCTTGTATGGTTGATACTCAGCCAGGTTAATTATGCAATAAGAAGAGGACAGCAGGATACATGAGCATTTTTCAAAGACTTGTTTTTAGTACAGAGACAGTTTTCTGGAATCAAATAAAGAAAATGGATAATGTCAGTCGATTTACAGTGAACTGGCACTCTGAAAATGCAAGGGTTTAAAGGATCAACAAGGCCAAATTTGCAGTTGTTTAGGGAACGACGACAGCATGTGCCTCCATATCCAAGTTTAATGGAGCTACCTTGGGCAGCAGAATAGCTGTGGCAGCAGTGGGTTTAGCAAGAGGTGTACAAGGCTGCTTGGGACCCTGGATGTCTTCTCAGGTGGCTGGCCTGAACCAAAGTCCATGCTGATACGGTTCCACTGCAATTACAACCAGCCCCTACATGGGCTGCAGTGGCTCTGATGGCTTGTGGAGAACAGGATCAGGCTTCTTGCGCCTCCAACCACATCATTAGTGGGAGTCTTTGCCTTGGCATCCTCTACATACCGTAGAGAGGACCCAGTCCTGCCTTCAGATGGATTTCCCGTGTAATACACAGCCCTGTTCTTTAATTTGGATGACAGTCACGAGGCTGCCACCTCAAATGGAAACAGCTTAATGCAAAGGGGATGCCAGCTCTCAGTATTTAAAAATCATGAGCCAGAATCCAGAAAGTCAGGAGATTGGCTTGAAAATCACGGCAGTTCAAAAGACAAGAATTGTGTTGGTTTAAATTGTTCTGCTGTAACCAGATTCATGTTTTTAAGCTTTTTCTTAGTAAACACATGGGCTGGCAACATACTTATAAAAGGACTACATGTTCATATTAACAACCTTACTCCAGCAGTTGGGGCTTTAGGGAAAACAGCAAATATCACAAGACTTGTGCTAAAATTGCAAAAGTTGCCAATGCTTAAAAAAACACACCCTCACACCCTAATTTGGCTTGAAATGTGAACTATTTATTAACTAAATCCTACACTGCCTGGTCAACTAGCTGATGATTCTGGATGCCTCTGAACTAACAACAGTCACCTCAAAAGGACCTGATTTCTCAGGGGGCATGTACTCAGTTACAACGATTCAAGCCAAAACTATTATGAAAAGAATGCATGGATTCTGATTTAACATTAGCCAAAAGGCTTGGAAATTATTTTTCCTGAACTCCAACATCTCCTCAGAGATCCTTACCAAAAAAAAAAATAAATAAACCAACCCAAAACAGTAGGAATGAGCAGCTTTAAATTTGTATTTTAACATTTCCCACGGCTCACATAGATACACGCTCTGTCTTTCCCTGTTCCTTCACCATCTCTGCTGGTCAGAAGATAAAGCCATCCTTGTCATCTCCTACTAATGCTAAGAAAGGCAGCAAGAACTAAAAACTCAAGTCCCTGTCATATTCCATCGAGCACGCTGGCTAGATACGGATGTCTCGCCCCCATTTACAATCTGAACCAAAAGATTTGAAGCCAAGAAAGCAGCTGGCACAATAAAAACAGTCAAAGCTCTAGCTGGCACCTCATGCTGACAATGACTAGCCAAATCTCCATGGGGAAAAATGCCAGTATAGATTTCTGTGACAAAAACAACAAAATAGATTTTTGTCAATGTACATAGATTTGACAGGAAGTCAGACAAATCTATCAATAATGAGTGACATATATCTGCAATATTCCCAAACAAAACGGTACATTTGAAGACAAACTGAGAAAATAACTAATTGCGTTACGCACGACACGCATTCGTCTGGACTTTTTGATAACAACACTGTAATTCATTAATGCAGGTTGTGCTGTAGTTAGCTACCTGTCTACTTATGGAAGAACTGACCAGATTCACCACCACAGTTTTAAGCGTTGGTGCACTGAGCACTCTTCAAAACACGATTATTTCAGAAAGGGGTAAGTTGCTTCTGAGAATCAAGCCTTAGTGAGACAGAAAACTGCACCTCCAGCCCCAGCACAAACTTTTTAACCAATATCTCTAATTCCACACTTAGAAAGAAGGAACAATATTAAAAAGGGGACACCAAAGAGTTGCTCTGCAGTCTTTATCTTGATAAATGGTATGTGGGACAAAGTATGTTGTGCTATGCAAATGAAAATATTGCTGGTGCTCTGCTGTCAGCAATCAACACTTGTGAGAAATGACAATTTACTCCACAGCCAGATGCCCACTGCTCTGTGTGCACACAGAGCCCAGGAGAACCAAGTGGCTCTGCTTCACAAAAGACCTAAGCTCTGTAAAAACTTCACCAAGACAAAAAAACAAACTATTTAAGAAGTTCCATAGTTGATAAATTGAATCTCAATTAATGTTTATCTAAGACAAGCCAAGCCTCTTGGCACCCAATGCATAGTGCACCTTAGTGAGAACATGTTGATGAAGGAGATAGCAAATATCTCCAGGCACAGATTTTTTTTTTTGCCCAACTTCTGGCCGAAGCTGGAACAGAGTCTGACAGAGCTAGAGATAAGACTGGGTTCAGAAGCCACAGTGATTTGCTTAAAGCAAGTGTCTAGCAAGACAGCTATGCAAACAGATGGCAAGACCTAGATAGAAAATGCTTTTTAAGTGAAAAGACAGAAACTCATGGAAAAAATGTCTTACTCATACAAATTCTACAGAGTCTTTAAAAACATCTGAAGTAGTTGTTATACATAAATTAACTAGATGAACTGAAGTCATCCTTTCTTGGGAGGAAGTGTGTCAAACACACTGGCCTCATTCACCATGAGGTGTGCACTGCCCTGTATTTCAGTATGAGTTAGAAATGTATAAAAGCTGTAAAAAGTGCCTCAGCCACTACGTCTCAGACATCTATTCTAAGAATCAAAATGCTCCAAAAATTTGTGAAGTCCCTTTTCATACACAGTTCACTGACTGATGGAGAAGTCCAGAGGACCTGCCATTCTTGTATCTCAGGAGCCCCCAGGTCACCACCTAAACCATGTATAGATAGGAAGCCTGTGGAAGCTCTGTGCAATCTACAGCTTTTCTGTACTCGTTTATGAGCACTGTACATTAGATAGACATGATGTTTACATCCTGAACATATTTGGTAAATTTAATCAGAAACTGGGAGAAAAGCCATCAGGAAAAGGAGGATGCAACACAAACACCAGACAGCAAATATTTTAGGGGAAGCTGAGACATTTCCAGCCAAGCCTGCGTTTTGGTTTGGACTCAAGGGGCCAAGCAAAAGAAGAGGGAAGACATATATAGCAAATTCAAAATAAGTCTCTCTTACAAGAAATGAGCCTTGAGCTGACTTCATGGCTGTCAACAACTGTGTAAAAGCCATTCCTTTTCTATTGGACAAAAAAGAGAAACAGTTGGATAATTTAGAGTCTAGATACTTAATTTCTGCTGATATGTTAGTTAGACAGAATTAGTAATTACTTGTATTTCAAGAAGACATGTTTGTCACTCACACCCTGCATGCAAATACAGGCAGACACAACTGGGCACAGATCCCAAGGGGAAAGCTCAGACACCCTTGTTCAGATGGTGGCTGAGGAGCAGCAATGGATGCTGTGAGCTGTGACCCACAGACCAGCCCCAGACAAGGCCACATCACCCAGGCCACCATGAGGTCCTCAAAAGCTACACAGTTAGTGCAAAAATTACATGGTTTTGAGACCATCCTTTTCTCTGACCGTTTTACCCCCTCCATTGGGGTGGCTTTATCAAAAAATGTGAATCTGCAGGTTTGAATACAGTCAGTTCTGTAAGGTAATTTCCCCTTCAAAATGAAAAACGGAAAAGAAGTAGGTAATGCTTTAATTTGTTATTAGGAGTAATTACTGTCTGGCCTCAAGGGGTTACTTCTACATTGGTTTTAACAAGAAACCCATTTAACATATATTTATCTTTGTAAATTGTCCTGAATGATCAGCAAATACCTAATCATCTGCAAAAAGCTGTTTAAAACATCCTTACCCTGATAACAGGAAATTATAACCTATTGAGACCAAAGAAGCTGAAGTGCTGGGTTAAACCAGGATAGACATTTGCAAGAAGGCAAGAAGTAGGTATTTCCACACGCTTTCTCTGAATCTTTTTATTTGGTTATTAAAACACCAGGAGCAGATCTATTGTGTCCCTCCTGTAGTTCTGCATGGCACAGACAGGCAAGACCCTGCATCTGAAGCCTCTTTAAGTCCTTGAGGAAAGAAGAGTTCAAATATTGAGCCACTTAAGCAAACCAGAAATCTTTGGGCTAGATGTTCAGAGGAATTTAGGCCAGGATTAGACTTTGACAGGGGGCTCAGGAATGCTGCAGGTAAGCAAAGAACCACAAACATAGAGAAAATCTCAATATTTGGAAGAGCAAGGGGATCCCTCTCAGACTTCAAACCTTTTTGTACTTCAAACAATTTGCAAATTGTGTCTCTGGTTTACTGAGGGCCCTGTGACGTGGCTGAAGTTAAAAAACTGGGACCTCACAGCTTCGCTTTGATAAATGAAAACAGACGTGAACGTCACATCATTCCTCTGCCCTGCTTTCTCTGCTCACGTGAGCAGACGGGGGGTGGAAAAATACAATAATTTTCCTCTCTAGGGACTACATAACTCAAGGGACTGGTAATAGGACACAAGCCTTGCAGCCCTAAATCAATTACTCAGAATTGACTCAGGTTGTTAGTAACTGAGTTTGTTTGTTTAGCTGCACAAAATACATAAAATATATTCCTCCTCCCAATGAATGTCACTTCTGCTCAGTACCAGAAGCCAGGGAGGCTCCAAGGATACCTTCCCACCTTTTCCTACTGACTTTGACAGACTAAGGACACCAAAGTCTAGAGCCCAAACCTGGAAGCAATCATTACGGCTTGTGTATAGCTAAGAATACCCACACTCTGGACAAAACACTGAGAAGTTTCTCTATAACCTCTCCCAAGTTAAACAAGCTCACCCAAGGTCTGCGACTACAAAAAACCTCAGGTGAGCAGTTCTAGGAGACTGTGATCAGAACATTTCAGCAAATCTGCTTCCCAGGCATCCTGTTAAATAGGAACCAGTGTTTCTTTTTACAAAAGTAAATATAATTTTAGACAAACTTAATTTTAGCCTTTTTGTGAGGCTCCAGAGATTCCTTAGCTCCATATTAATTCATACAGGCATGGTAACGAGCCAGTAAATATCCAAGTGCAGGTAATATTAAATCTTCACCAAAGTCTAACAATAATCACCAGTTCTTTGACACTGAGCTGACTATGGATGCAGAACAGGAGCATAAAACAGCCAAATATTTGAAGGGAAGTGTTCCCATGAGAATTACCAACAAATACCAGGCATTTCTTTATGCACCATTTCGCTGTTTCCCTTTCCAGACCCAGAGCACAACCAGGAAATGCTCAAGCATGTGAGAATTTGTAAAACAAACACCAAAAGTTCTCAAAACTTTCATAAACCTCAGAAAAGTTTATGTTTGGTTTGAGGAATGAAGAAAAGAAAGAACAAAAAAAAGAAAAAAAAACAACAGTTCTTATTTTTCTGAAGTGGTTCAACTGTCCCTAGTTCATCCACATGACTTTGCTCTGTGTTGACACTCAGCAGCCAGGGGTTTTCATCCCATGACTGAATGTTCACAAAATAAAACAAAACAAAAAAATACATCACTAAAGAAAAAAAAGCCCATCAAACAGCTTTTTTTTTTTTTTTTTTTTTGTAAAGCATTTAGATCACTCAGAAATCAGGGAGAATTTTTTCTAGCCTCAGCAATTTATTCCAGGCTCAAGACCTCAAATTGCCCTTAAAAACATGGTAATATTTAAGAGTTTGCTCTGCAGTGGAGGATTATCAACAGAAGCCCTGGTGTCTGGAGCAGGATTTGTGGGGACAGGGGAAGGAGGGGATGAGGAGCAAGGCTGCAGTTCTACCCCAACACAGAGGAGCAGACAGAATACATCTGCAGCACCTGAAATCCAGATCAGCTTCAGGGCCCAGGATCTGCTTTATAACAACACTTAGGAAGTTCTGCCTACCAGAATGCAGACAGGAACCTATTAAATATCTGTATCACTCACAAAACTGCAGGAGGGACCATAAACAATATGTATATTTATTTTTATTTTTTTAAAGTCAAACAGATGAAAAGATGTTTTCTGTAGAAAGTCCAGAAACTGTTTCCATTTTTTTTTAAATGGAGATGCAAAGGTATGGACAGGAGCAGACAATGGCACAAGAATTGTTGCACCAGACATATTTATTTAATAGGTCAAAAAAAAACTGTGTCCTGTTTTCCCTGTTTGCAAGGACAGGTCTGCACAGACAGGACAAAGTCAGCACTAAATTCATTCAGTAGCACAAAGCAGAGACAATTAATGTATTTCAGGAATGAGCTAGTGGCTGGGATCCAAAACCAAGTGATGAAACCCAAGTAGGGGGTGGCACCATAGCTAACTGGATGCAGATGAGACCTCCAGGTAGGGATGGAGGTGATCTGCTTGGGTGAAAGAGGCTGGGCAGCACTGATAGGAAAGGAATTTATTAATAGGCATTACAAGAACTGGCCATCATGGTAATTATTTTTAAAGATTTATAGCAAGGCTTGCTTTTGCACCACAGGACTTGCCTGAGCTACAGGAAAGACATTCCAAGCTTTTATTTATTTCTTTATTTGCCAGACCCTTAACATGATTTCTCTGTTGCTTTTTTGGCACGTGAATTGATGGCATTGTCTAAAACTAATACTTCTCTTTGAATATACTTGTGGACGTTTCTGATCTCACTTTAATTGGGCATGCTTTAGGCTCACATAAAATATTAACATCTTAGCCAATGAAAGCCAGTGCCCAAAGCTCAGATGGTTCTACAATTAATATAACCTTGTTTCTTGCTCACAGAAGCCACAAAAGATCAATTCCAGACTGGTTTTTTTTCAGTATCAGATAGCTTATTTTATCTGGGCAAAACATGCTTGTTTTATGACCTTCTGGACATATTGTGATGCACATAGATTGCTTATAGAGTTGAAATAAGGACAGACTAAAATTTCTGATGCAAAGATTATTCTGGAAGAGCTTGATTATTCTTTCAGTTGACTTATTCCCAGGTACACACACCTAATGATTTTTCCATCTCAGAAATCAAAAAGTCTATCGTTATTTTAAATGTTAAATGATGTTGGTATAACTATTAGCTTGGTTTCTCCTAGTGAGGGTGTTTACACTCCTACACTGTCTCTGAGTGTATCATTCCCACCACCCCATAATATAATTATGTGCAAGAGAAAGCTAAGAAAGTCCCATTTAGGAACTGCCTCCAGGTTTCCTAAACACCATCTGACAAGCAGAAGAATGAAATTGAGAGGGATGACTGTGTGATGGCATAGCTACAGCAGGAGCTCACCCCACTGCTGAGAACTGAGAACTGGCACAGGAGAAACCAAAGGTTAAAAAAGTTTGGTGATTTCTAGTGTTTACAACACTTTTTAAAAGTCCCTAAAATGTCCAGTTGCTCAATTGCAAGAACAGGACTGCTGCTGAATTTAACAAACCAGCTCACAGTGCCAACCTACCTCAAAAAACAGAGGTGCTTAGGGTATGCCTTAAAGAAAAACCTATGCTGGACAATTCCTACCCTTTACATCAGCTGAGAAAGGCATAGGTGTCAGTGACACTGACCCTTCAGCAAAGTCAGCCCTGAAGATCCTACATCTGCTGAAAAGCTGCTTCTCCAGGCCTCAGGGAAGGGTTAAGTCTCAGAAACATGAATTCCCGTTGGACTGGTCACATTCCTACTGCAATCCTTGTCACAGCCATGAACTATTGGCACTGCACTGCCTGAGGGCTGCAGAAATCCCTGCTGTCCTTTGCCTCCTTCTGACCTTTAAGTGTTCTCTAGTTCAGTTGGGTACCTGTTCTCCATCATTTCACCAACTCTTTGGGGTGGCTTCAATGCCAGGAACAGGACCTAGCCCATTGCAGGGAGGGACGTGAGAGAGGTCCAGGTTGTACAAAGTTGTGCAGTTCCATTCTGCCTTTAACTATACCAAATTTTGCCTTTACTACTAGATACTTTTTTGCAAAGAAGAGAAATCAACACATCATTTCTAAAGAGACTGCCATGAACTAGGCACGATCTGCTTTCAGTGAAGGCAGCCTTGCTTTTGACTTTCCTGTAGTGACCCAACAGCAACTTGCAGGTCATGAGTGGTTTTCTCCATAACTTGCACAGATTCAGAGTAGAATCCAACCACTTTCAACATCCAAGCAGTTAAGAGGTAGTTTTGCCCCATGGGAACTCTCAGGAGAATGGGATCAGTCCTAGAGCAGCCCCCAAGGAGAGCAGAGCTGGAAGAGGTGGGGAAGTGTACACTTCCCTGGATTTCAGGAATCTTCTAAAGCAGGGATGCACAAGGTATCTCTGTTCCTAACTGTACCACAGTGGGGGTCCTCTGGACCAACTGAATATCAAACTAATTATTATTGATATTTGTTCAAAATGTATCTCCCCCGTTCTCATCTAATTTAACAGTTCTTTAAAGGAAAATGACAAACCTTTCAGAACAGTGATGGCCACCTTCAGAAACCAATGCATAGAAAGGATAACATATTTTGCTTTTTGGGGGCTGGGGGAACTTATTTCTAGGAAACAAGACTTTTCCTAAAAAGAAAGAGAAAGCAGTGGCTGAGTTAAGTATTATTTTAATATTATTTTAACCGTACTAAGAATGAGCACTTAGCAATATTTTTATTGTTATTTTTAATTTCATCTGTTTGAAACTTAAAAAAAAAAAGTTCCACTCTGGGAATAACATTCTAAACATGAAAACATTCATCATTTAAACTTCTGTTAACTCCTGACACCTCCCTTGTCCTCCCTTACCACAAAAAACAAACAAACAAATCACACAACCCCCCCAAAAAAAAAAAATAAACAAGAAATTAAGCTCTGAGCCCTCCAGAGACCTCACAAACTCCTCAGGAGGTTTTGCCATTGCAATTCATTATACACAAAGTTCTCAGATGCTTTTTTGATGGCTCTGGGACGTAACCCTGAGACAGATAAGCTCAGAGCTGGGGAATTGAGTCCAAGTCAGGATTTCATGGGAAAGCATGTGGAGCAGATGGTGGAGGAATGAGAGAGGAAGGGAGCCACAGCTGAGAGAGAGTGAGTGTTGAGACTGTGTCAGATGGGAGAAGGAGGAAAATTATGCTGATCTAGAAACGTACAGTGGAACTCTTCAATACGGAATTAGTAAATAACTAGGCAAAGACACCACTCTCTTTAGGTACTCAAGGGCTTCCACCCTTACTGCGTACATGCAATTAACCTTTTAACCCTCACAACATCCCCAGGAGAAAAGCTCTGTTACACTGGCCTTTAACTGATCCTGGCATCTTCCTACCCAGTGCCCCCAGACTTCACATTTCAGGTCAGCTTCTCTCAACCTGGGATTTCTAATTCAGTTCTGCACCCACAGCTTATGGACATTGAACTCCTGCTAGGATGGTGTGAATTTCAATTTTCATTCTTCATTCCAAAGAGGGGGAGAGGGAGGGAAGAGCAGCATATCCTATAAAATTACTCCAAAATGTATTTGTAATTTTACTCCTTTTTAACGACAGACAGTGAAACATTAGTTTCCCTCACTTCTCAATATACCTGTCACACAAACCTGTTATTCTCTTTGCACTTGTAAGGGAAGAAAAGCAATTACTCCTGGTTTGCAAGTTTGGCTATTAGGCAAAGATATAATTTTCAGCACACTCATTACAGCCTGAACTGACAGCAAAGGTACAGAACATTTAAGAAGAGAAGGCAGTACTAAAAATAAGTATTATTAAAAATACATAAACCTTTGCTTGTCCATTTTCTATTTTCACCAAATCCATAAGCTCAATTTCACTGAAAGAAACTCCCTTTTAAAGAGCATCACAGTTTCTAAAAGCAAGCCTGGCATGTGGGGCCAGACTGAGCAGCTGAAGAGGAGAAGCAAAGACTACCCTGTTTCACCTGTAACAAACCAGCTGCTAAAATCCCTTTGGCTTTCAGAATCATCAGACTCCGAGGGTTTCAAAACAAAAAAGGGATGAGTTTGAGTAGCACAGCCTGATCCCAGTCTGAGGGTGAGAGCTGACAACATATTTATATACCCCACGCAGGCAGAGATTACTGGATGGAAGTTGTCATCCACAAAAGACTAGACACCATGTCATTCAGGACACCCGCCAGTTATTTCTCATGATACAACAAGATCTTCTGGGAATATCAGGGAATACACCGATGACTACTGGGACTATAATTGCTATTTATGCTATTTTAAATTTTAAATTGCTATTTATTTTTAAAAGCCAAAAACCAGAGACTGCTTAAAGGGACCAACTAATTGGTGCACTTTAAAACAATAGTTTGTTCTTAAATGATACTTGCAAACTTTTAACATCTGAGCTGGAAAACTCTTAATAGATATTTCTTTCCTGAGAGCAGCATTTGTCTTGCTTTCTACCCTGCCATTTCAGTGCTTCCATTTCACAATCCAGACAAAAGACAGAAATTTAAAGGTTTTTGAAAAATAGCAAAAACAGAGTGGAGGAAAAAAATAAAAATCCTTTACCAATACTAATGAAAATTTTCAAAAGCCTAAAAAATGATTTTGCTTTTTGGACACAGTTTTCTCTTGTTTGCTTTTTTTTTGTGTAAGCCAGTTGTCCATTCCTCTTATAATTTATAAGCCCAAAATTTCACCTTCTTGCCCATGTGTCCACATCTGGGTCTGTGAGTGGTCTAAGAGGGGACAAATGAGCAATAATGGTGTGGTGGTGAGGAGTGAAGGGAGGACTTCTGTTGGCCAAGTCAAGATTGAAAATGTTTGCATCAGCAAAAGCACCTTTGACAAGTGTAGGAGTAATTCAGCTGGACGAGTGCATAGTACTAGTACTCCCTTCACACTAGGCAAGATGATGGTGAGAAAAGAAGAGTTCCTGCTAAAAGTGAAGAAAAGATCTCTTTGCCTGTTTACCCCAGCAAAGAGCATGTTGGGGGTTATGGCAGGGCTATGCTGAGGATCCAGCACCAAAGATGGAGATGGTCCAGTGAAGGCTGACATCAGCACAACAAAGACTATTTGCCAGGGAGAAATTCAGATGCAAAAGAAACACAAGGTTGTGTATTAGGGGAGTAAAAGGCTGGAACAACTAGAAGCAGTAGGGTGTAGGTTTTAAAATTTTGAGACAAGATTTTGATAAACCCAGAGAAAGGACAAGAACAGGTGGTTGAAATGACAGCTCAAGACCTTATTTCACACATATTACCAAGATTTGTTCAATCTTAACCCAAAGGGAAGTACTGGGTTAGTTCCTTCCCCCCCCCTTCCTTTTCATTCCTTTTTGCCTCCATTAACTGCTACACACTTCTCATGAACTCATAACTTAGTTTCAAACCAGTGTTGCTGGGGAAGGGTCATCTCCTCTATTTACATTTTACAGAACCCATCTATAGGGGCCCCTATAAATAATTTAAAAATAGCAATAGCCATAATGGCTTTTTAAGAGCATAAATGAAGACACATTTAGAGCCTTAAAAGACCATGCACTCCATGTGAGAACAACACAGCTAGTCTTAGATGTGGGGCTGGTCCAGATCTGCAGGAGGGCTGATAAAGGAAAATGGGAAAAAGAGCATGTGGGATTTCAAGGAGTGCCAGGCTATGAGGTAAATTATTTCCTACTCTACAGGAAGTGTGACAAATGGTTGGATGACAAAAATGAGGTAGAAATCAGAAAACAAAAGAAAAAAACTTTCCTATTTGTCCCTACCAGCTACCACATGAATAATAATGTTTCCCCAAATTACTCATAGATCAGGTAACTTGATCCACTTCTCAGAAGGTAGAAAAATATTTCTTATTTGTGTGACAGATTCCACACCTCGTCTGAGAGGTGTGTGGTGAACCACTTCACTAGGTTTTTCTTGTTGTAATTATTTTAATCAGTTCTTAACTACTTCTTGTTTACCCATTCTGTCAGTACTCTGTAGGCCGATTGCTTAACCCAGCAGTGAGATCTCTGGGATGAGCAGTGTGTTTTCTAATCACGTTTGTGTTGTAAATGCTCAACAAACTAAGCTGAGTTAAAAATCAGCCATTTTTCAAGCCATTTCTTTAGAAAGCAGCATGGGTCACACACCTTACACTTTACAAACCAAGAGATTTTAGTAATTTCTTTCCCAGAGGAGTTTTATGACCCTGGGGATAACAAATTTAGCTGTCTAATTATTTAAGTGTAGGAACAGATGATTTTTCTAATATTCTAGTAGGTATCCTCATCAACACATCAGTGCTAAGATTAAATGCACTCAGTGTGGCCAACATCTGCTTAAAAGCACTAACTGGGGTTGTTGAGGCACTTCCCAGCAGTCATAACACAGTACAGTAGCAGCAATAATCAAGCCTTTTTTTAATTGAGTTATAGCCCAACAAAGTATAGTTCACAATAGCAGCACTGAGCTGCTTTGAGCTATTAATGTCAGTTCTACAAGCATGTATTTTAGCAGGCTTGTAACTTTTCCTAAATGCACCAGATTGTTAAAACCCACTGTTATGTATTAATCTGCAAGTAAGTAACAAAGGGCCTGAGAGTTTTACAACACAACTTTGGCCATGACCAAGACAGTCCGATTGATATTTAACAGTTACTGTTATAATCCTTCCTGTGTCAAAAGTTACAGCTAATGTTAAATAAGGAAGCATATAGTTTTACAGGCTCCCAAGTACCCTGCCTTTAAAAGTCCCCACATGCCTCAGCAAGATGAGTAATTGTCCATCAGCCATTAGGGACCAGAAATCAATTGAGTGGGAGGGTTTGTCATAGCAGGTTATACAAACCTTGGCTGTGCTGGATTCCTGATGAATAGAGTAGTTGGGAAAGAGAAACTTTTATGTGATGGCTCCAAGGTAGTTATGCTACTGACAACTATGTAGTGTAAGGCTAATTGGGCTGGTAAGGAACAGAGGTAGAGGACAGGATCCAAGCAGAGAATCAAATGCTCCTTTGGAGCTCCAGGGCCAGCAGAAAGCTTGTCTGGGAGGATGACCTACTGTATAAATGAAAGGCTCACAAAAATTAACCACATAGAGAAATGCTCCTTAGACAAAAAATATGTTTTATAGCTGTGGTTAAAAGTCTGCTGCTGCAAATAGCAGCTGTGCATGTTACAGGCTAGTTTCAGCTTGGATTTTATCACCTATTAAAATGAAAATTATTTTGGCTGAATCCTTTCTCTCCATGGATGATGCTTCCTCTCACATTTCTCCATCCACAGCTTCACTGTTTTTGGAAAGGTAACAAATTATCAAACAAACATGACTTCATCCCTCTTCCAGGAATCACTGCTCCTTCCCACTACCTCCTTACAAGCAGCTTTTTCCTGTCCTCACCCAAAGACAGGGTATGTGAGAGAAGTTCAGCATCCATTTTACTGCTCCGTTATGTACAAAAGGAGTCACGAAACAGGGAAATACTATAAAAAGACAACAATTAAGACAAGTCATTTTGGGGAGAGCAGTGATCTTCATCAACAGATGAGCTCTCTTCCTGGTGCCGAAAATACTCGATTTGCACTCTTTCAGTGGAATGAATAGGGTGAACTTAAGTGTCTGCATCTGCTCAAGACTGCACGGCTTTAATCACTGGGAGCCTTAGTGGCCTCCATGTGCTCACAGAAATCCTTACAATGAGATGAATAAATACATGAAAGCGTTTTTGCCCGCATGACAGCACAAAGCAGAGGTTCTGAATAATGATGGATGGAACCTCAGAGATCATGGGTTCCATTCAGCACTGGCACATTAAAGAAAGAGCCCAAACTACATCAACCACTTAAGCCTGCACAAGGAAACTGCAAACTGATGTGAGAGCCAACAGCTCTGCTGGTCCTGTCTGAATTTAGGTTAGAATAACAGGGCATCAGCTTTTCTCTTGGAGTCACAAGCCCAGCTATGTCAGGATTTTAAGAATTACCACCAAACAAACTTAGTTAGGGAGACTGGAATAAACCCAGTTGTTCTTGTATTGGTACATCCCATTATTTACAACTTCAGCTACACAGAATGACAGCTATTTCTAGAGCAACTCATACTGTCTGCATGAGACCTTTAGGGGATGCAGTTTTCCACCACTGGGTTGTCATCACTGTGGAGCAGTGAGCCTACTGTCATCATGCTGTCACAGAATCACAGAATAGTTTGGGTGTGAAGAGACCTTAAAGATCACCTAGATCCAACCCCTCTCTCATGGGCAGGGACACTTCCCACTAGATCAGGTTGCCCCCAGCCCCATCCAACCTGCCCTTCAACACTGCCAGGGATGGGGCAGCCACAGCTTCTCTGGGCAGCCTGGGCCAGGGTCTCGTACTACACTGACTTCCTATATTACTACAGTGATGGAATAAGCAGAAGGAACAAGTATAAAACTCATGGAAGTCTATTTTTTTACTTAATATAAAAATCTTCTAAGGCTGCTTTTGTGAAGCTCCCAGGTGAGCTCAAGAGTATGTGATTTGTAACCCTTCCAAAGGAAACTGCAATGAGTGTCATTTACCATTTTGAGGCTGCAAGTTTTCTGCTTCCATATGGGCCACAGCCAGGAACTTGGTTACAATTACTCCATTTCTCTGAACTAATACTTCAAGCATGAAGCATCTATAATAATTCACTTTCTATGAAAAATAGTACTTGATTTACTCATTGGAAGGATATTACTGCATTTTTATTTGTACAACTAAGACTATTGATTGTAACCAAGAATACTGGGATACTTAAAGCCTCCCCACGATTTCAGATGGCTCTGGATCTGGCTTTATGGGCTACATCTTTATTACTCAAGTACGTACAAGAGTAGTTAAGACTTCACAGAATCATAGAATGGTTTGGGTTGGAAGGGACCTTAAAGATCATCCAGTTCTACCCCCACCCACCCCCAACAGGCAGGGACACCTCTCACTACATTGGATTGCTCAAAGCCCCACCCAAACTGGTCTTGACTTCTAAGACCTTGTGTAGACCTCTGCGATGACAAAAAATTAATCACAGACACTGTGCTTTAAATAATTGTTCAGATTTTCCTTCTCTTATTAAATATATATCTATATATATAATCCACTAGCACTAGGAGTTCTACTGCTAATTAAATATTTTCCTCTATGGAGAAGAAGAAATTTCTGTTTTGTATAAACCTCCTTTGAAGTGATTCTCTGTAAAGACATGAATGTGAGGGGCTGGAATGTTCACTTCAGCACAGCCCAAATCTAGAGCTAGACAAAGACATTCCCAGTATTTAACTTTTTCTTTTTTTAAGTTGTTGTTTTGAAACTTCCATTTTTATGTGAAGCTTCACGACATCCCGAGTCAAAGCAATAAATGCAGCACATTTTCTGGGTCATAACACTCCCATCCCCTTCAAGAAATCATGCCAAATAGCTGTGTCTGTATTCACTCAAAATAATACTTCCTCTAAAAATGCATGACATCTTATATGATTTACATCATGTTATGCTGTGGATTAGGCTAATGACTTCTTGTGCTTCTGTGAACTGTTCAAAGTATCATGGACCAGAATATTATTTTATAGAAAATATAAATAGAGGATATTGCTGCAGTGGTGGGTTATTTAACACATGTTATTTCCACTGATATCTTAAGAGTCTAGAATGAGGGGTGGGACAGATGTGTAATAAGCTCCACCTTCCTGTGTAAAAATAAATGTATTATTCTGCTTGTCTGGGCTAACTAGTCTATTTATAGACAAGAATTAAATTTTTTTCTAGCTTTGTTCTGGCTGTTTTATTTGTATGTGAACATCCCTTAAATACTGAAGTGCTTCATTTGCAACACAATGGCAACTCTAATGGTTAAAACCATTTTTTGGGCATCTATTGCAGCCCTCTTTGGATGAAATCCAGGTTAGGGAAGATACTTGGTTACCTAAAAGATGAGTAAACAACCAGATCACAGTAGTGCCAAGATAAAATAATGACTAATTGTTCAAATTAATTATTTCCTATGTGGAAAAAGTTCAAACATCTACAATGACTTCACAGGATAGGATGCATTTAGCTAATACCACAGGCTACCACACTAGAGAAAAGCTTTTGAGTCATTAAGTCACTAATTGGTGGCAAAGAAGTAACATCTCAGTGATCAGATTCTGAAGGTAAAATGGGGCTAGGAAGGATTGCAAAAGGTAAAGAAAACAAGCAGAAACATAATTCATGAAATGTTTAAGGTCTACTGTTTTGCTCCTATCTTAAATACTGCAGTTCCAGTATGCTGATCACTCCCACCATGAAAAACATGTAATACACAGAGAAAGAGCAAAGAAGGGCAATGAGGATAACCAGTTTAGACTTGTCAAAAAGAAAAACAACAACAAAACAACAACAAACACAAGACAAATGAGCATTGAGATGCAATGAGACAGTGATATTCATGTCACCTCTGCTTCAAGAGGTCTCCAATTCACTCCAGATTGGTGAAGATATGCCAAGGAGACTCACTTTCTCTCTTATCCTTGTCCATAACAACCTACTCTTGTCCACTGTTGGAGACAGGCTATTGATCAACTTCTGGGTTGATCTTTGTTGTCATATCTTGCACAGAAGTGAAACCATATATTTACTCTTACATGTAACATAATAATAATAAAACTGATGTATTTTCTTGAATTTGGTCTATGATGCCACTTGCAAAAACATTGTATATGACTATTGGGGGGGGGAAAGCAGCCATTTCTGAGCCAAATCCACCCTTTAACATACTTTTATGGAGATTCTGTTAAACAGGACATGCACTATAAAAGATTGGCATCCATCTATTAGGCAGAGGGTAGAAATTAGGAGAGACTGTTTTTAATGCTTTTCTGAGCCTTTTGGTCACACATGATTGTAATTCACCACAGGAATAATCCACAGTGAGGAAACAGGGGTAATTCCATCCCTGATCACTCCAAAAAAACAGTTAGGTGATATGTCAAAGATATTCTTCAGAAAAACAAAACTTATTGGGATCAATCCAGAGGTAACTCAATGACATTTCATGGCCTGTGATATACAGGAGGTCAGAGGAGATGATCTAATCATTCCCTTTGGCTTTAAATTTTATGACTCATGCTTGAGGTGGAACTGGTAATGGGAGTCATCTAATGGGAGTGGACGTGGAAGCAACATCCCTGATGCTTAGGGGAGCAGAGAAAGCTCACAACATTTGGCCTGAGGAAGAGGAAACCAATTAAGAAGGCCTCTCATAAGAGGGAGAAACTGCCAAAGGGGATTAAAGGGAGAGGTGTAGGCCTTGGTGACTTGGCATTAAAAAGCTGAGGCCTAAAGTAGCTTAAGCAAAGACAGACAAGAGGATGGTCAAAGTCATGCTTGACCTCAGGTCCTTCAGGCAAGAGCAATTTTTCCTGTTCTGTGCATCCCTTTTCCCCCTTCATATCCAAATGAACCCACTGGCTCCAGCCACTGCAGCCCCTTTATGATGTGATTCAGACGTTTACAGTGTGGAAGTTGGGGCTACCACTTGTTTCTCCCTTGCTTCTGTGCCTTCTCCCTGGTGGTTCTGGCTTGGTAAAAGGTGACGGCCCCCCATAGAGCTTTTGTAGCACTGTGGTCTCCCCATAACCCTTCACACAACCCATGCTCTCATAAAAGAAAGGTTCAAAACCCCATTTGGTTTTATTACCTTCCTACCCCAAAAACTCTAGTCTCTTATTGAATTTGAAGGTCTTGCAGGCACGCATGAAACAAATGAAAAACCATTACAGTGTTGACTTCCTAACATAACTACCAATGACACAGCAAAAACTGCTACTTGCACTTCAAAGGGAGAAAAAAAAATGTGTAGCTCTTAGATAGAAAAACTTGTAGCTTTTGGGTAAGCTTTGTGTTCACTGAGAGTTAAGACATAAGCAACAACAGCAGAATCTGCTGCTCTGCCTTTTAAAGTTTTACTTCTAAGAACTGTACATTATTTACAGAAACAGTCTGATTTACATGCAGCCCCTTTACAAGAGCTGAGCTGCATATCTGCACTGTTACACTGCAACTTATCTCCTGGAACTATCTGTTTGACTAGGAAAATGAATATCAATCTGATCAAACACACAAGTCTCTCTGCATGAAAATCAATCCTCCGCAGAAGACATATTTTGAAGATTTAAGTGGGGTCTAAGTACTGCTTAGTCCTTGTGCATGCACAAGAGTGAATACCACCCACAGGGAAAAATATGCTATGGAAAAATTCATAAATAACTTTGAATAACAAAGACATTTGAAAATGTCATGATCTTCTTCACATATTTCATAAACAGAAAATGCAGTATAAATTGAAGGAAAACATTAATAATTACAAGTTATTTGCTCAGCCCTACCAATCAGCAGCAGCCTAAAATATACTGGCAGATGTCTAGGCAAAATAAAGATAAACACAGTTGTGTTCATACCACTTTTTAAAATTCTAGGGTGAGATTTACAGGCTTTTTGGATCTGGTGACTTTTCACTGTTTGTTTACCAGTATAAAAATTTTAAAAGAGGGGGAAAAAAGTTTTCTGTGTGTATGTGAGCCTTAACCTCTCTCTTCAGTTCACATGCTTTATGCAGATCAAAATATAATGTTT
Organism: Chaetura pelagica; assembly: GCF_000747805.2. Lineage (NCBI taxonomy): Eukaryota > Metazoa > Chordata > Aves > Apodiformes > Apodidae > Chaetura > Chaetura pelagica. The sequence goes on along the minus strand of NW_009953200.1, from coordinate 100,625 downwards.
GAGACATTTTCCTTCTGCTGAGCATACCACTGTCAGAATAACTTTGCACACAGTTTACAGTTATTGTATGGAAAGCGTGCTTTGTACCAGAGATAAAAAGTTACACTACTTTTATTGATAGAGTGGCTGTGAACATTTGCTTTTGTTTAAAAGTAAAAAAAAACCCAAAATGCACAAGGCTCTGACCTACACAACCAGTTGTTGATTGTCTGCAACATAGGAGCTTGTTCACATATAAAGATATGGGTCATTAATTAGTACGGTGTGACTGAGTAGAAGGGGTTTCATTTAACAGATCATTATACTGTTCCTTTTTTTCCTAATGTACTAACCAAAGAAGTCAACATCCAGCTCAGCTTCTGATACTCAGACATTTTTACTATTGCAGAGGGAACATGTCATATATTAAAACAAAAAGAACACTGGTATCACCAAAATCACTCTATTTGCTAATTCTACATTGCTGTCTAAGGATTACTACAAAGGAATGTTTTTCCATCTCTCCATTTTGAGGGAAGCTTTTTAAAGCTGTTGGGTTTGGATTGTGAAATTTCCCAATTTCACACTTTTTAATTTTATTTTTTTTCCTTTGAACTTGGATTATTTTCCAGATAATTCTTGGGAAGTCAGCATGCTGAATGTACTTCACATCCAATCTTTTATCCTCAAAGTAATCCCTCTGGAAGGAAATAGGAATTTCTCTTTATTTTGAATTTATTATGAATTTCTGCTGATTTTTTTTTTGAAAAGTGCAGTTTTTAAGACAAGGTTTGTCAGAATCAAATAGGAAACACCGTCCAGAAAGTAGCAGGGTGTGACACCACATACCAATGACACATCAGGGCAATGATGAGTATTATAACCTATAAAGTATCACATTTTGTTTGTTGCAAACAGAAACTTGCCAAAGACAGCATGTTCTAGCTAGAGCTGTGAAAAAAAATATCGCTAATCTTTGTTTCCAAAAACCTTCATGCAGCCACAGCAAATTTTATGAATATCTGCAAATCAAAAGCAGGGTAAAATTTTCAAAAATCTCATTTTTTTGTTAGTATAATGATAGATTTATGCTCTCCAAACAGATCAGAAATTCAGGGAGGTCTGAGAAACACATCCCCCCACAGCGATAGTAATTTTCAGATTGAAAATAGCTTTCCTGGATGACTTTTTTTTTCATCCCTTCTGAATAAAGAAATACTTCCTGTTTTCATTTAGAATAAAAATAATAGCGAGGCAAATTGCATTCCAAATGTTTAACTTTTCATGAAACAGGTGAAAAGTTATTACATGCTGCTGAGATTTTTTAAATAGGATCTTTATTCCTAGCTTAAGGGGGGCAGAGAGAGAGAAGGAGAGAAGAGATGAATGGCAGTGACATCTGAAAATATACAACTCCTTTATATTAAGAGAGTTTGGTCATATAAACCTTCTGTCTTGTTGCTTTGAGACCCTTTAATAATGTTTGATACCACTAAAGTTTATTGTTTTTATTCATGAAAGAAACGAAAGAAGAAAAATAAGGATTTTAAATAATAGGCCGATCATAAACCTGAGCTCAATGAGTGATGAAGGAGCTTTTTCCTCTGGGGAATTCCAGTAGTTGGTTTGTTTGAATGTAACCCCAAGTTAAAAATTAGAAATATAAAAATGAGGAAAAAAAAAAAAAAAAAAAAAAGATGAATGCTTCAGAAAGCTGAAGGAGAAAATTATTTTCTGCATTAGTCTTGCTATGAGCCATCCTGAACATTAGGTACTACTGCAATAAGTCAAAGTACTACAACTGAAACAATGTTCTTACATGTAGTTTCGGGCTATTTTATGGCAAAATATAGTGGTCTTTTTAATTAGAAGCTGTAGAAGAAAATACCAAGTTCATGATTCTAGAGTCAAGAGCTGATTTAAACTTTGCTTCTGTGGAACAGATTCGATTTATTTTTTTTTTAATTAATTGCAATTGGAGAAATTATTTTTAGTTATTTTTATTAAACGGGTTATAAGGTTTGAAAGGCAAAGAAAATTACGTGCACAAGAATGAACTATTTTATCTCCTTTTTTCATACATAAGTTTCAGAAGGCCTCCAAATTATGATACTGCATCATTAAGTTTTTGACATTTGTCCAGTTAAAACTATTGACTCATACTTTCATTTCTTCCCCCTCAAATTACTACAGTGCCACAGCTGATCTAACTATATTTTCCATTTCTTATAAATAGCCACAAGAAAAGTATTAATTATCCTTGTACGATTTAATGCACCAACTGCCTTAACCTTTCAGGTTTTCTTAAACGCCAGCATAACAAGGCATATCCATGGCAGCAAATGTGATTTATGACAGGAATCTTTAATTTCTGTTTTTAAATATGTTACCCACCGATCTGCATACATTTAAATTCGCCTGCAACACTTTTCTCTGTCTTGAGGCTGTTGTTTAATATTCAAGGATGATTTTTGTCCACATACATTTTGGTCTATGTCACCTCAGATTAAATTATTACTGTTTGCAGCCTTTTTGGAGCAGGCCTCAGGCCCTTATTTACAAGAATCAATGAAACAGTAATGAAAATCCATTTTTCATACTATCAGCTCTGGCCTGCTTTTATTTAGTTAGCTGTGTCTAAGCAAGCAATTCATTTTGTGCAAATGTCACACTGATAAAAAAAGGGCAAGCCACGAAGGGGTTAATTATGAAATAAAGGCCTCCCCCCCAATAGTGAAGCACATCTGTAATGGTAAAATTAAAAAAATATTTTCTTAATGTATGCAAAGTAATGTATATTGACACATAAGCAAGCCTTTTCATGATGAATATTGAAATATATATGCAAAGCACAGGAAATGTGTAACATGTTATAGATCTTTCAGTGTACATTTAGAGCAAATGAGCCATTTATATTCCACAATTTAGTGAATACCTACTGTTTATTGGTACAGAGCACATAGGAGTATATTTGTCTTAGTAATTTATTTAGGTAAATATATTTATTCTTCTAGGGGTTCTTGTGCTTTTTCTGGTTCTATAGTACTTGACATAAATATTTAACAATGCATTGTCTCAAATGTTATTCATGTAATTTATCAGGGGAACCAGTGGAGCTGTAATAACTTTTAAGCCTGCACCTTCACTTAAACCTGAGATTGATTTAAAACGTGGGGAACTGAGATGTTTCTCCACATGCAGGAAGAACAGGGACTGGTTCTCCTGAAGGAGCAGGGAGTGAGTCACACCAGCTTGGAGAGAGGGTAACAGCTGAGGGTTCACTCCTCTCTCCTGGGTTGTCTTCTCTAATCTCCCCGTAGTAAAAACATGAGAGAATGGGGGTGGGTTTTTTTTTCAAAATAATTGCTCTTGTTACATATCACCTCATTTGCCTCTGCAGCCTCACTGGTTTCCATGCTGCTGAGGTCCCTCTCACGCTCCCTTGGCTGCAAAGCCAGCTTTGGGCTCCTTCCTTCCATCAACAAACCATCAATGACCCTTCAAAAGGTCTCCTGAACCTCTGCCTGCATTCGTGAGGCACTCGGAGAACCTCAGGTGGGAGGGATGGTTACACAAAGGGTATTTCTTCCTCCATCAACTATTTCCTGAAGGCTGTAGCCAGCCAGTTTCCAGGCATTTCAGGACACATTTAATCACTGATGCCTGAACTTGGGACTTTCTGAGGGGCCCTACTAGTGACTATTAGCATCCTCTGCCTCAGCATGATCTGAACTCCTCTATGAACATATTCACACCAAGAGAGCATTCTGCTACCGACTTGAAGGTGATGAGGATATTAACTGATCATCTCTTCTGCATGCTCTGCTTTCTGTATGTCTAGAGCTCTCACGCTGGCAATAAGAGGGGGTTTGGAGTCATTTCTTCCTCATGTCCTGTACAGACTGACACTGCTATAGCTGTTTTGGTCCATAAATCCAGGAATATTTCCTTTCAGACTACACACTAAGTACTTAAGCACTCATCAATATCTCCTTTCCACAATCACTGCTGAAGAAACACACACAGGGGTTTAGGTTTGGTTTTATTTTCCCCCCCCTCACTCTTTCTCCCACTGGTTGCACAGCCAACTCATGGGACTTTCACAGCCCTACCAAGGAAAGTATTTTCAGCTGAAGAACAAGAGAAGATACATGCCTGGCAGCAAACAAATATTAAACACACCATGTTAGGAGGCACAAGTGGGAGAGAATCATGCACAAGAGACTCGCAAGGGAGACAAAAAGGCTCTTAAGAAATAATTATTCGTGGCACAATCTTGGAAAAGGAACACTTGTCACTAGACAGGCAACTGGCCTGTGTTTGCAAAACCAGAGATTAAAATAAATACCCAGTAACTCAAGATTCATTTAGAGGGAAAAAGAGAGGAAGAACAGGCAGCAGCTTTTGAAGAAAATACTGCAAGAAGCAGGTCAGTTAAACTTTGGGCAGAGACTTGATCTCCCCAGAGATTTAAAATGATGAGGAAGTGTAGAGCAGCTCTGCGTGGAAAAAAAATATCAATGTCTGACTGCAGGCACAGAGACTGAAAAGCAACTTCAGGTTAAGTACAGAGAGTGGGTTTCAGTGCTAGCACCAAAAACATGGACACTGTGGATTAATATAAAACTGGGGTTGGGCCAGGGAAAGCAGCACAAGGTCATGGTGGGGCTGTAGAAATAAAAATTTTATTTCATTTGAACCAGCACTACTCTGTAGGGCTGCAAAACTCAGATTTAAAAGAACTACTTTAATCTTATCATAATTAGTGGCTGGTAGAACTGATACCCACACTGGTTTGTGTCCTTCTGGAAGGGGAAGAGATCTGAAGAAAAGCAGAAATATCCTTTTTTCAAGGGAAAGATGTTCACAATATGCACAGTGAACATTATTTCTCACTAACGTAATGTGGGAATTCATAATATCAACCAAAGCTACAAACTCTAGAGTAAGCTCCAGCTCCTGCAAGCTGTGAAACACATCCTACTAAGATGTAACTGCTGGTATCCCAACTTTAAGACCTCCAGCCTACTCCACGACAAACCCAGCATTCATCCAAATCACCTCCATCATGTACTATTCCCAAGTACTGTAATCAAGATGAAGGCTGTTTGTGTGTTTGTTACTTAAAATGACATGTAGCGATTATTATGACACGCTAAAAATCACTCACACATCCCCAATCTCTTCCTCATTCCAGCAGGTGCACACTGAAAGAGGAAAATAATTGGAGTCTTTTCACAATAAAGTATATGAAAACTAGGTGAAAGTCCTGAAATTTCCATTCTAGCACAGGTTAGAAACTTGGAACTTCATAAAAAAGATATTCACTTCCAGCCTACGCTTCTATTTTTCCCTCCTGTTTTGTCAACGGAGGTGAAAGCTCCACATGCACTTATATTTGCAGCAGGAACATTTTCCTGTGTGCTGGGAAGAGCTCTGCCTGTCAGGAATGGGGGCACCCCCCACACACAGGGGTTTACTAGGAATTAATATTTATTCCAGTCCCCACTAGTGAGCACCCTGATCAATGAAAAATGTCACAGATTGGGACAGGAATGCACTATAGCAGAACTACCTAAGGATGAATACACTGCAGCACAACTAGTAAAAATTTTCAAGGAGTATCTTCACTAGTCTAACATGGATAATAATGATCCCACCTGTGCTCATTCACTCAGACTAAGGGAAAGCCTCGGGCACACAGAATCCCTTGCCCAACAAGAGCAAGGATCACTCAGAAGATTTATCTAGAACTATCACTCACCACAGAAGAGCTCCACTCCATCTTATATTTTCACTAGTCTAACATGGATAATAATGATCCCACCTGTGCTCATTCACTCAGACTAAGGGAAAGCCTCGGGCACACGGAATCCCTTGCCCAACAGGGGCAAGGCTCACTCAGAAGATCTATCTAGAACTATCACTCACCACAGATGAGCTCCACTCCATCTCGAGAGGTCTCCTCAGGTGATGTCCTGAACTAAGGGCTGGACTTACTCACAGAACCACTGCTCCTTGGGAAAATGGCAGACCTTCCCCCTAGAAGCTCCGTTTTTATGGACTAGGTCAGCCCTGACCTGTGATCATTCCTTCCTTCGTCCACCTGGGCCAAGACATCCCCATTGGCTGGGGACCCTGCTCCTCAGCAGAGGGTCCCTCCCCGGGTTGTGCCCCACAAAACCAGGTGCCTCCGAGTCTGCCGATGGCTCCCCAGCCCAGCAGGGGGCCTGACCTCGGCCAAGACTGTCACCAAGTCTGGCCCAACAAAGGTGACAACACCCGGCCCATCAGAGCACTCAAGAGACAACAGAACAGCCCTTGGGGGTGGTACAAGTGCCCTCTTGCATGGCCAGACCAGGGGAACACAACTCTTCCTTCTAGCACAAGTGCAAACTCCCCACTGGGAACTGGGAACCAAGAGGTCAAGCAACTCATTAGGGTCGAACAAAATATTCCAGAAAATTGATTCTCAAATTAACTCCTCAACTGAGAAGGAACCGAAACCTGCCTTAGACAAATTGGGAATGAAAATGCCCATGCCAAGAGGGTAATTTAGAAAGTCACAGAAAAGAGAGTCTTAATACTGAAATAGATATAAACTTTTAAATATTAAGAAAAGAAAAAAAAAAAACAAAACATAAATATGGATGACCCGGTAGGAATAACTATTGCTAAACTGTCATGTGAATTTGCAAGGAAGCAGAATCTCACTGCACCTGTAGACAAGAGGATCACCACCCATGTAAGTCCAATGGAAAGGAAAGCTGTAGAAGCTTTGAAGTGTTCCTTTATCATCTGCTCACCAGAGTGCAGATGTGCTGGATCAATTATGAGAAATGGAATTTCATTTAGCTTTCAGCTCAGTGTCCACATCTTGAGATTACCTACAATGGTCTCATGTCCTTGTGTGCTCAGTCTGGCTCTAGAAGCCCCAAAAATTATACCTTCTGCAGCTATTTCCTCTTATCCTTTCTTCCTTAACATTTGAGGGGGAGTTGGACCTTGGTGCCAGCATAAAAAAATCCATCCTAAGGTCTATCAAGTTTATTAACTTGTCTATGTTCCCTCAGGCAGACTCCATCATCATCTATTTCAGCTTCTTTGGACTGGGATAAAACCTTTTACCCTGTCCTCATCCTGCACCTGCCACAGAAACACAGACAGGTTTGGGTTGAAAGGGACCTTAAAGATCATCTAGATCCAACAGGCCTGCACTGGCAGGGACAAGCTCTCACTAGACCAGGTTGACAGAACCCCATCCAACCTGGCCTTGAACACCTCCAGGAATGGGGCTCCTACAACTTCCCCGGGCAACCTGGGCCAGTGTCTCACCATTGTCATGGTAAAGAATTTCCTCCTTATTAGGAGGGGCAGAGAAGGCCCTTCTAAAAAATTAAAGGAAAAAATATCATGGTCTTTATGTCACAATCAACAAAGTGTGGATGCCAAATACTGTCACTGCAAAACCATTCACAATTACTAATAAAAAAATAATAATTCATAATCACTCCAGAAAAGTGTCCTTTGGAAATAAAAAAAAAATGCAGTAAACTATTGGGTAATTTATTCTATGTATATTAACTATTTAAAATAAAAACATTCACATTCCTTTCATATTAAAGCATGTCTCCAGAAATAAGATATTGCACTTTTTTGTGTGTTATTACACAGCAAGATATGCCAGTATGGTACCTGCCAGGCTTTCCTGCAAGTGCAAAGCACAGAATTAGTATCCACTGATGGCAATGGGCACAACTCAACTAAAACGTATTTCAAACAAGTTTGCTTTTGAATTTATGCCAGTTTACTAGCCCTGACTCACAACTGGGCTTGGCACTTATTGCCAGCTGCAGGTAAATACAACATTTTTGTAGGCAAGCAAAGAAGTGCAAATAATCATATGGGAAACCTCAAAGGAGAAAAAAAAAAAAAAGGTGGGGGGAAAGGGAAACAAACACTTTAAAAGCACACTGCATTTCTCACAGGCTTGTTTTTGGGATACAACCACACATTTCCTCATCCTAGGCTCCCCAAACCTGTGTTTTTATTTTGTTGTTCAGTGGGTGGTTGTGCACAGTGCACAACTATGTGTTTTCCAGAGGAATTTGGCTGCTGTGCCATTGAGCCCCTTTCTGTGATGCTCAGTTGCAACTGAACATCTGGCTGGTTATTTCTTTGCCCGTTCTCATAAAGTCCTTTGAGTCAGCACGACTTGGAAAGGCAAATGACCACCGATGTTTTGCGGTGAGTTACCAAAAGTCCTTGTCGAGAGGCAAAGAGTCAATGTGCCCAGGCTGACACTGAGGGTGCCACATCTGCATCCTTGTTCTGCCAGAAGCTCCAAGGGACATCCACTGGGTCATAAATCAGTGAAAACTGGGTGATATGAGTACACTTTATTTATATGGCACCCACCCTCGCCTGTCAAGCTGGAAGCCACGTGGATGCCATAGGTGGTAGATGCAAAGATTTCTTGGCCAGGATGGAAAGCTTGGGTTCAAAACAATAATTAATAGCAACCAAACAAGTTAGGGGCCTGAAAAAACAGCTTCCCAGGAGTGCCTTTTCATTACTTCAGCATAGTTCCAGTTTAACCCTATTACCAAAGGCTTGCTGCAAGGTGAGCCTTAAAAAGAGAATTAGCAGAGCCTGCACAAGCTCTTTTCATTATCTTCACAGATGCCCAGTTTTGCTTCCCTGTACTGAAAAGTTTGAAGCCTCCTCAGTCTAACGAGCATTAAAACCTCAGGAGTGTTTCTGTCTGCACACTTGGAGCGTTCACTCCTCCTGGTGCCTCATTAGTTACTTCTATAAAGCAAAGGCCAAAGGATCGAGTTTTAGGCACACCAGCTTGAGCTTTACCACTTCAGAGCACAGGGTAAAACAGAGGGTGAGGTGCTGTCACAGGAAACACCAACAGTCCCATGCACAGAAGACTGGTTAGGTACAAGTTAAAACATTTGAGGCCTATTTAATGAATGATATCAGAGGTATGAACTGAGGTGGATTCCCTCAGTAGATTAATTTCAATGGGACTGAACAGGAGCAGTTGTCCTTTCACAGCAGTAACATACAAACACCTCTAAATACCCATTATGCTCAAAATTTGTCCTTAACTTGTTCTGTTAATTTAAAATACGTCTAATCATATATTTATCTTAATATCAGATCCTCGGGCAAGAGCTTTTTGTATTAAATGGATATACACAGGTTATGTTGAAAAAAAATAAAATTACTTCATCCCTGCTTTTATAGGCCCACTAGATTCAAAGAAATAGCCCCTGGAAATAGTAGCTGCTGTGATATCCTTATGGCTCCATTTACAGACTTTCTTATAGGTTCATAAATGGAGACTAGGAGGAGGAGGGAAAGGAATAAAATTTAATAACTGAATAAAAATGTAAATAAAGATTTGCCTAAAATTACTTGTCCAAGAAATAATTCTCCCTCCCCCTTAAGCTAATACTTTGATAAGCTCTGAACAGGGATCCTGATTTGGAGCGTGACCTTTGAAAATGCTCTCCAGCTTGATTAAAGATGTATTAAATTTGTTTAAATAAACCTCGTTGTAATGGCACATCATTTGTAAGAAGCTATTAGGGGGCTGGAAACTGTGCTGCTGTATTTGCATGAAAATGTGCCCTGCTCGAATTGAGGATCTCTCCTGAATTAACCGCAAAGGAAAAGTGACACTTTCATAATTTTTTTTGACAAAAGGGGAAAAAAAACCACCAATAACCCACAACTTACAAAAGTTTATGATAAGCTCTATGAGAAAGGAGGTAACTGTCCACGGGAACAGGGATAAGTGCACAACACACTCTTCCCTGAATCACTCTCTCATCTTTTTTTATCAAGGTTTGCTTAACTTCAATTTCTTTTTCCCTGTTTTCCCTTTCCCCCCCTTGAAAAATATCTGTGAAAGCTAAAAAAAAGGAAAAGATAACAAGGAAATTGTTTCCAGTGTGGTTTTACAGCTGATTGAGAGAAAAACAATCCTATGTAAACAGCAGGAAAAAAAACCACAACACAGTAATACAAAAACTGAAAAGAGACTGCTTGACATTTTATTTTTTTAAAAAATAACTTTCTCCTTTCAGTGGGGTTTCAGGCAGACAGATTTTTCAGCAGTTCAGAAAAGGGAAAACATAACCCCGGATAGCATGGAATTTATGTGATTAGGCAGAAAGGTGGATGAATAGATAGATAGATCCCATTCCTG
>NW_009953200.1:56703-90410 GCF_000747805.2 Chaetura pelagica | reverse complement strand
CTAAATGTACTTTAATTTCTTCCAATAGCTCCCAACTGAGTGAGTAACTGCTATGCTAATGAAAAAGTCTCTCTCCCTTAAATCAAATTTTAAATTAAAACCTTTCCCATTTCCCAGCTAAAGCCAAGACTCTAGGATACACAGGCATACTTGGGGACCTGGAATCTTGCTTTGTGCTCCCTGTTCCTCACCACCTATTTCACATCAACCCTCCACAGCCATCAAGGTACTTGCACTTCCAATTGCACTTCCAACATCAGCAGCAGAAGGCAAGGTGGATTTGTCTGAATTCCAGAATCGTTCTAGTTCATAAAGACCTTTAAGATCATCAAGTCCAACCCTCAGTCCAACTCTATCAAGTCCAGTGCTAAACCAATGTCCTGGATTGAGAAAGGATGAAGCCACTTTTCCTCTCTCTCATTCTCTCTCTCTGCTTCCCTATCTGGGTGGGAGGGGATCGAGAGCATTGTTGTGGATCCTGTCAAACTGTGACAACCATGTCCCTCAGCACCACATCTATACATCTTTTAAACACCTCCAGGGATTGAGATTCAACCACCTCCCTGTGCAGCCCATGCCAGTGCCTGACAACCCTTTCAGTGAAGAAGTTTCTTCTAATAGCTGATGTAAACCTCCCCTGGCACAAATTGTAATCATTTCCTCTTTTCCTTTTGCTTATTACTAGGGAATAGAGACCAACGCCCACCTCACTCCAACCTCCTTTCAGGGAATTGTAGAAAGCAAGGTGGTCTCCCCTCATGTTCCTTTTCTGCAGGTTGAATAACCCCAGTTCCCTTCCATTTTCCTACTTGTTCTTGAAATCTTACAGATCTTTTTCTCAGACTCTTCTTCAAAACCACAAGGGAAAAAAACCAAGCAAAGTCACAAGGTTCTCAGTAAATCACAAGAGTCAGCAGCTCTGCATGACACAAGAGACCATTGCATGGGCAGTGTGTACAGCAGGTAATATCTGCCCCTCCAATGTAGAAGAACATGCAAAGAAGGAGATTCTGAGAAACTCTATTCCTGTTTGCAGCCATTCCTCCCTTTCTTCTCCCCAGCCATTAGTAAAATCTACAACTGATGACAACCTGAGCTTTGCAAAATCTACCAGCAGATTATTGAATGCTACTCAGTATCAAGCAGTGGCACCAACAGGTTGCTTGGTCACAGCCACGGTGGGCGCACAATGAGAAGGGACACCATTAATTTAGATTCTGTTCAATGGGAACCCCTTCAAATGGCATAAATCCTTTAGTGTTTGAATAGAAGGTTTACCAAATGAATTCTGAACCAGAACTAAAGAGAGATGAAGAGCCAGGAACTTGACCACCCAGATTATAGTAGCAGTCAGTCTGGTTACTCTGATAGTGAAAGACACCAAATGTCTTTAAGAAAGATGTAAGAATTTCTCCTTGACTTGATATAAAAAAAAAACAACAAAACAGGCACCCAGAAATTTATTGCTTAGTAGAGGTTCTGAAAATACTAGCCAATAGCTGAGTTTCCCAGGCCAGTGCTAGACTGTGTGGTTATTTTTCCTTCTGTTTTCCTAAAACAAAGAAAGAAGAATCCCCTATCCTAAGTCTGTTTCTGTCCCATTCCTGTGTGTTTCCTTCCTGCACTAAACTGCCATGACCTTATACATCTATCTACATATGAGATCTGTACTGATCACCCATCTCTGAACTCTTCAAACCTCTGTTACACACAGCTCTGATACTCAGGCATGGATCTACAAACAGATGGAAGGTCCTCAATGCTACTGCAGGTAGCAAACATCAACTCTTATTTTGCATGGTAAATCCCCAGGTAACATTTTTCCACTTTCTATCCCACATTTCCTTACACAATGCATTAGCTAAGAATTAGCACAAATAGCTTGCACTCCTTTTACTAAAATCATACCATGATAAAGCCAGGAACATGAGTCAGGAGAGCAAGCCAGAAGCCTTGCTTTCCAGGTTATTCACTATCTCATTTCTAATTGAACACGAGTGCAGTGCACAATGCAAAACTCAAATCCTGCCCTAGCTTGATGGGTGCCTGAAGCAGCAGGGCCCAGTCAGCCTCCTGCTTCTCCAACAGGTCCTCTGCTTGTTGGTGCACAATTAACCCAGCTTGACCAAACCCTTTATAAGTTTCCTCCTAGATTTGAATGGTCACAATAGTTTCTGGAGAAGGGAGATGGAAAGTATACTCAGGAAGGAGGGAAGAAAGCTCTCCCCTCATTTCCACAGCCTTGGTGAAGGCTCTGGAACTTCAGCCACAATGTTCTCATGCAAGGGGTAGGGAACAGAGCCACCAGCTGGCAGCTGCCTGCACAAGAACTGCCACCTCCTCCGCTGTTCATGTCACCTTAATCTCAGGGGATGCAGATGTGGGAGCTGGGCTGACACCCAAGCCCTGGACAACACTGGGCAGGCCACTTCTCAGCAATGCAGCAGGGATATTGGGCAAGAAGAGAAAATGCACAGGTCCACAGAGCAGAGCCTTTAGATCAGTTTTAAATCTACAGTTTTAAATCTACAAGCCCACAGTCAGCCTAAACCCTATCGTGAGCAGAGGAGTAATTTTTTTTTATTTGGATGACCTGCTACCCCTTTCTCAGTGGGAGTTTGGAGATCCATTGAAACACTGGTCTGCTTGGCAGCAGCGAGCTGCTGCCAGACGGAGGAGCCCAGTTTTCTTCAAGTCTGTGCCATCTTCCTGTGTCAAAGAATCCCATTTTCTTCTGACATGTTCTCTCATCTCTTTTTGGTTTTAATTTGCCATTCTAAATTGAGATACTAGAGCAGGTGGAAGCAACCCAGCTCCAGGCTAATTGGTTCATCATGCACGTTACGATAATTTTCATTCTGGACTTCGATTAGGTCAGTATGGAGACTGCCTTGGTCAGAGCCTGTAATGATCTGCTTATTAACTCTGTTGCAGGGTGCTTGACTGTACTCATGTTATTAGAGATTGCAGCTGCCTTCAGTTCTGTGAACCATGTAGCTTCACTGAACTGTCGTAATGTCCTGTGCTGGACTATCTAAGTGCTTGGTTTCTATCCTATCTGGTGCCTGGATTTTGTTTGTTCCTTCATCGTACCTCCAGCCACATAGAATTGTGTGTTATTCTGCTGGCTTTTATTCCAGTTCCATCAGTAATCATTAAATACTGTGTGTTTCCTACCACAGGACCAGAGAGGGTGTTTTCTTCACTGAACAGATATTCTTATTTCTAATTTTCCCATCCAATTCTGGTATGGCAATTTTCTAGTTTTCAAATGATTTGACATCTAGGCTCAAAAAAACCTCTCAATAGGGCTTGACTAAATCCAAAACAGAATGGATCACAAATGATTGGCACAACATAGAAAAACAGGTGGGGCAAGAGGCAATACTCCTTGTGCTGCAACAACAGGTATTTTGTTATGGGGATATCTTAGCAAATATGAGATTGTTTTCAACACCAACCTTTCCACACCTGAGCACACTTCTATCACTCCCAGTATTTCCTCACCTAAACAATGTTTCCAGAAAAAGCCATTTTCTTGCTTAACTGAGGTTCTTTTTAATCCTTTCACTGCAATCAGATTTGATTACTGCAACACGTTGTTTTGCTCATCTTCCTCTTGTTGGTGTTAGTTCCTTTCAGTGGTTCAGCAAAACTTCTGCCATTGCCTAAAACTGCTGACAATAAGAAAAACCTGTTTTCTTTTACATGCATTATTCTTTGCACTGCTTCCCTGTTTGGTGATATGTCAGCCTTAAATGGGTTGATTTTTAAGAATGAAACTCAACTTTGTACTGGGGACATGGGCAGGATCTTCTGATGAGGGTGGGAATCTCCCAGCAATTCTGGGTAACTTCAGGGCGGTGGGAGAAAGGCATGAGAATGAGAGGGAGGGTGGCACTGGTGGGAAAGCAAGCCCTGGGGGAGGGTGCAAGGTTTCTGTATGTGCAGGAGCAAAAAAAGTAGCTTCAATATGTTGATCAGGTGAAAGAAGTTATAATTTCTCCATGAAGGCTTTTGTTAGATACTTGCTTCTCCCAATGACAGCAGTCCTGAGGTGTGCAACTGCCCTCAGCTTTCTGTGCCAGGATTTCAGTTCAAGATCTGTCTCCAGACATATCCTTGATTTTCTTCCTGTTTCTATTCCCACTAGTTCCTACTCTCATATTCATTCTGGGAGGTATTAATTCTCTTAATGTTTTCAATAAAGGCATCAAAGGCATTTTGATCAGACAGTCAAAGTGATCAGCACTGGCCTAACTCAACTCCAAGTGATGGCTGTGGTTAAATTCACAGCAAAGTTATGTGGAATGAAATTAGACACATATGAATGAATATATTTGAAAAATACCTCCCCCTGAATGTTCCAAGTGAAGCTTTCCTTTCCAGAAAGAACCAGGTCTTAAATTAAACTTAGCTGATGGAAGTTTACCACATAGCATTCTGGACATGAAACCACCTAAGCCAGAGGCTCTCTGTCCTGTTTGACTGTGACAAGTCCCTGCACAGCTCCCAGTTTAAATGCAAATATTTGTTCAGTTCATTTATCTAAATTACCCTGCCAGCTTCAGATTTTAGTTACTACAGAATTTAGATACCAGAATTCTCGCTGACTTTTTCAGGTGAAAACCACTCAGAGATCAGTCTTGAGCATATTTGGCCTTCATTTTTTTGTGATGGGCAGGGTTTGTTTTGTTTGCTTTGGGGGTTTTTTGTTTGTTTGGGTTGTTTGGGGATTGTTGGGTTTTTTTGGAGGGGAGGTATTTGGAGAAGCAACAGATCAGTGACTGCCTGTCTCAGTGAGGTTTCCATGAAAATGATAGCAAGGCATCCTTCACTGAGCATAAAGATGGGAGGGTAAATGGCAATACTCAATTTGATAGTCCCAGACCCAAGGTAAACAAAACTGGACACACGAGTGGAATTTTTGGATAAATGACCATCTCTGTCTTACCTTTTAGCCTGTTGTTGTAGTTGTTAAAATGAACTTTGGCTTTTTTTTCCCCTGCATCTCCCTTCATTCCCCTACCAATCCCGATGGCTCCAGACTCAACACTGTGTCACTTACTGGAGGCTCATTTGATTTCTTCTTAAGGAAGACCTTTCTCTCAGCCTTTGCATACACCTAAGGGAGGGGGACCCTTGCTGAAGACGTGTCCAGCTACTTTGGAGCTATATGGGTTGTCTGGAATTATATTTCCTCATGTATTCAGAGGCAGTGATTCCTCATTTAGGAAACCTGACATAGGCAGCACAGCTGCCTAACTAATAGTTAAGGAACAAATTCTGAAGCATCCCAAGTGCAGGTGCTCAACTGAACTTTTCCTTGTCTGGCTTATGTGGCATCCCATTAAAAAGTTATCAGGAAATAAATATCTCCTTCTAAAATGGAGGATAAAATCCAGTCCCTGACCAACATAACACACCTTGGTGTGCCTCTGGCATTGGGATTCCCTGCCTGCTTTACATACTTACAACTACAAATATCTCAAGAATTCCTACAGCACCCATGACAGTAGCATCAAAGGATCCATAATTTGCAAAATAAACTTTGCTTGCAATAAAACTACATTAATCATGTCATCTGCAACAAATTTACTGGGAATCTGTATTCCAGAGCTACTAAAAATTTACCTACTTGACACCTCACTTCATTTTTGGTCATTTATTCTTGCAGTTGACTGAGGTTTCACGGCTTCATTTTCTCCTTAAGTTTCTGCTTCATCACATCATGAATGGAAGAGGAAAAACAGCAGCTTGGAGTTTTTCCTTAAAGCATTTTGAGGTAATCAGGGAGGAGTGAGAGGAGAAAATTAAGCAAAGCCACAAGAGACGATTTATCCAAAAGCCTAAGAAGCTTCTGCTTTCAACTTGAATCAGAGGTTTCCATCCCCAAGCAGCAATTTCCACAAAGCTCCATGTTTTAAACAATCCAAATAATTAAACTGTCCTAAATGTGCATACTTTTAGACTTAAAGGAAAAAGTCCAAGGGGTCATAGCTTACTAATTGCCTGCAAATTCTTATCAAAAGGTATCAGCAAAGTGCTTCTACACCAAGAGAGAGTAACAACATGAATCAGAAGTAAACTGATGATAATTCCTGGGCCAATTTTTCTAACACCTGAAAAAATCTCCCAATAGCTTATCTTGGTTCTCATGCTGGGTTGTTTAAAAAAGTTTCAATGTAAGCTTTACTGATTGCACTGATGGTTATCACAAATTTCTGTGGGATAATCACAGGATAGAGCCCTGGGTAAATGGACTGTAATTGTAAATTGTCAGTAGTAATGTAATGCTGGCATTGGTTAATTATGGGCTATATTTGATCCATATGGAACATTCTAGCTGCTTCAGTCTGAGTCAGTAACAGCCCAGACTGATTTTAGATGGGCGTGATTTCTACTCCAGCAACAATAAATCATAATGAGGGATGTTGGACTTTATTCCTTTAAGTCTTACAAAAGGCCAAGTATTTCAACTTTATACAAAGTCAGAAATCCAAGGATAGGTCTTTTTGGGGGGAGGAGGGGCATGCGGGTTGCCTTGTGTGTTACAGATGCACCTCCCTTGGTTGATGCAATGATTGCTTCAGAGAAAATTACTTTCATAGCTTTTTGTGTCTCTGTTTTGCTTAAGAAAGGTAGAAGAAAGGTCCTAGCTCTCCCAGAGTAAGCAGTGAGAGCTCCCAGTCACAGACCAGTCCAACCGAGACGTACAACAGGATTGAGAAACAATGAAGAACCGTGCAGCATTGCCAAGCATTTTCTAGGGTAAACTCCTTGGAAAAATCAAAATTGCCTTCCTGGGCAGCAGCAGACATTGATCTTCAAAAAAAAATAAGTTAAAAAAGGTACAGACCAAGCAGTCAGTGTGACCTAAAGGTTCATAAAAGGTTCTAAAATATAAGAAGTAAAATCCTGGTTCAGCTGAAGGCAATGAGGGGGGGAAAACCCAACTAGGAAAAAGAATCAGATCTACAGCTTTCTGAGCACAACAATGTTTGTCTACTTTAAAATAAATAAATAAATAAAGCAACTAACTTCTTTATCATTACTACTAACATGTGCATTTCTTCTTCCTTTGCACTCTAAGGTATCATTATCCAGAGCCTCATTTTGGCAACTTTACCAGCAGTTCTCAAGCACAGGCCAGAAGAGGCCCTGCCATGCCAGCCCTCTAGTCCAGAGAGAGGTTGTTCCTCTCCTCACAGTTCATGTTGATCACTGGGTCTGATATCTTAAAAACTCTCATGTTCATAGAATTGTATCATGGAATGGTTTGAGTTTGAAGAGACCTTAAAGACCATCAGGTTCCAACCCCCCTGCCATGGGCAGGGACACCTCCCACCAGACGAATGTTGTTCCCAGCCACATCCAACCTGCCCTTGAACACTTCCAGGGATGGGGCAGCCACAGCTTCCCTGGACAACCTGGGCCAGGGTCTCACCACCCTCACAGCAAAGCATTTCTTCCTAATGTGTAACATAAATCTCCCCTCTTCCAGTTTAAAGCCATTCCCTATTGTCCTCTCACTACAAGCCCTTGTAAAAAGTCTCCCCCCAGCTTTCCTGGAACCCCTTCAAGCACTGGAAGGTACTCTAAGGTCTCTCTGGAGCCTTCTCTTCTCCAGGGTGAACATCCCAACTTTCTCAGCCTGTCCCCAGAGCAGAGCTGCTCCAGCCCTTGGATCATCTTCCTGGCCCTCCTCTGGACTCGCTCCAACAGCTCTATGTCCTTCTTGTGTGGGAGGCTCCAGAACCAGACAAAACTCCAGGGGAGGTCTCATGAGAGTGTAGCAGAGGAGGAGAATCCCCTTCCTCAACCTATTAAACTTAATTTTGTTCATCTTTCAGAATCTAACTCTATTTCCTGAAGTCAGAGTTGATGCTGGCTGAAGTTGGGATCAGTAGAAGACTTCCTAATCCCAAGAGTAGCCCTCAAGCCTGAAAATAAATGACTGTAAAACCACCATAGAGTCACAAGCATCCAACATAATGCCATAGAGCAGAGCAGGAGTCATATCTGCTGTGAGACAGTCTTAGCTGGTAGAGGACAGGGGAGCAGTGGGCACGAAGGTAGAGACACTGTTGCATTCATCCCTCAATACTTGACCAAGGTGATGGTGCTGGAGGTTACCAGGCAGGAAGTCAAGGCAATTAGCCAACTGACAAAGGGTATTTTCAGCATTTTGATGCAAAATGTAATGACACTTGCGCAATGAGAGCTGTCACCTGATGTTCTATATCATGTCATGATGATGTCACAAAACATACTGTAGCCTTTCAGATGATATGCTCCATCTTCTTACAGCACTGGGTCCCAACTGATTTCAACCACCACTATTTATTTTTAATTAGCATAACTGTTTGCAAATAAAAACAAGAGTGCAGTAAGAACAACGTTAGTCTTGGCTGTATTATGGCTATCAAAAAAAATATACTGAAAGGGGTACATGACACCTGAGTTGACCTCAGGAGAAGTTACAGGTGAGCATGTGAGCTGTGGTAGGTTACCAAGAAAGGCCTGGTGGGCATGTTAGCTTTTGAAAGAGTCAAAGAGGCAGAACTTGAAAGGTGTAACAGCAAGTAAGACACAGGTGTCCTACAACAGGCACAGAAAGGCAAGAGATGCTGAGCACACCTCACTGCCAGACAGCTGGAACAATACCAAGCATGTAGCTGTCATTCCCAGAAGTGCTCTCTTTGGAAAAGAGATATATATTAAAGGACTGGAAATGCTAATTTGTTGGCACAATTTCTCTCAGGAAACCTCCTGCCAGTGGGAAACATAAAAAGCCAACACACAAGATCATAGCAATGTGTGTGCTTTCCTTTTCATTTCAACCTCAAATATGGTTTGCTTGGGTTTGATTTTTGTTATTTTATGGAGCAAAAGAGACATTTCCAGGTTTCTCAAAAAGTTTTTGCTTATACAAACCACCCCGTGCCCATGAAACTATTTTGTGTGGTCATTACCTTCCTTGGTGTCTACTTGAGAAGTTGTTAAATCGCAACTGATCTGCAAAATGTACCCAGGATTATTTTTTTTTCCTCTTTCTTCCTCATGCTGAAATAGCTAAGACTAATAATAATTTGGTTTCATTTGCAAAAATCATATCACTGAATCATATGATTCATAGTGATTGCAAAATAGAGATTAAAAAAACTAAAAAAAGCAGTGTTTTAGTCGCCTGAGTTATGAAAAAAAATAATCAAGAAGTTCCTCACCATCTGGAGCCAGAATGAAATGTCTTAGGTACACAATGTAACGGGGGAGAACATAACAGCTCCTTGACTTGCTTGAACCTTGCTGCCAGAAGTTGGACAAGAATTTGTCACGGGAGGATTTCCAGCAGTGCTGAGTGAGGGGGAACTTCTCACTGCACTCGTGCAGAGAAGAGGTGGCCACTGAACTACAGTCCTGTGGTTTAGGGACTGAGCAGCACATGTTTGGGCTCATCTTCAGCCCTTCTTTGCTGACTTGGAGTCCCAAACAGATGTTCATGCTCTTTATAAGAAGAAGGTTGGAAAATATTCCTTTTTTACAGACAGAAAATACCATCCAAAAAAAGACCAGCTTCAGCTGTGCCTCCAAGGTACAGGTGCTCTCAGCAAGGAAAAGGGACTTTTTGCTCTAGCACAAAGTGTTGGCCATCACGGATGAAGAGCAATAACATGCAAACAGCTCAGCAAGCCAAGGGCAGCCCCTCCCTGTTGCCCACCCCAGCAAAGCCAAGAATGCCTCCAGAAACCAAAAATAACCTCAAAACCTCTTCCAAAAGACCATACTTCAGCATCTCCCCTTTGCCTTCTTCCACCAGTTTTACTAACACCAAACAATGCCATCCCCAGCCCCGTGCTCGCTCTGCAGCATGCACCACCTTCTTGCTGTTGAGATGTAAAACCAGCAGGTTCAGGTGCAGCCCCCACACTCTACTTGGGTATTTGAGCATATTTTTTAATCTGCCACAGTTCAATGATCAGTAATAAGCCCAAAAGGCCAAACTGTCCAGCCTGCTTTGACTG
The DNA here is from genome assembly GCF_000747805.2 of Chaetura pelagica. Taxonomy (NCBI): domain Eukaryota; kingdom Metazoa; phylum Chordata; class Aves; order Apodiformes; family Apodidae; genus Chaetura; species Chaetura pelagica. The sequence goes on along the minus strand of NW_009953200.1, from coordinate 80,385 downwards.
GCAAATGACTTAGTTCTCCTGGCCTTCTAAGAACCAGAAGCATAGGAAGGTAAACATTTTTCTTTCAGATACTACAGACTCCTTCCAATAACTGCAGTTACTGCAAAGTTAAATAACAAACTAAGCTGACAAAACTATTAAGTGGCTCTTTCGAGGAGAAAAAATGGATTTCACAATTAAGAATCAATTTGATGCAATCCCACACTTCAATAAAGGAAAAATCCTTTATTTTCTAATAATTATTCATTGAGCACCTCCTGCATTGACCACACACCAGATGCTGTCCACTATGCTTCATCATTTATTCCAAGAAAATTTCTCTCCCTGATGAGGAGCACGTGCTGTTTTTAAAGACATGAATCTTGTTTTGCAGAATTTGCTGTTGGGCTTCTGAGCTGCTGCTGATTTGGGGGTGGCAAAGTTGAAGTTACAGATCCTGAGATTTCTCAATTGTAAGTAATTACCTGATATTAAGGTGTTAGCAGACAGTCTTTCCAACCATATTTACCAAATCAAAATGATTATATTTTAGGTATCACAGAAGGAGAAACATGAGGAAAAAACTGCTGCTTGCAGCACTGGCATCAGCTGTAGTCAGTGGGGTTGTACAGGACAGTGCAGATTTCACCATTTACCCTTTGCTTGTGACGCTTGTGTGGGGTTATTTTAAAAAAAGTAAAGGAAATGGAAAAGGAAATAAAAAGCTTTCCCATGCTCTCTTAGAGACAGTGAAAGGAGAACTGACCTGAAATGGTGCAGTAGTGGGGCTGGGTTATGGGGCTGGGTTGCAGGGCTGCTCTGGTGAATACAACAGCAAGAGCTCCATGTAGAGAGGGCCAGAGGTGGCTGGTAATTAAGTGGTCCACTCTTTTTTTGCTGAAGTCCCACGCATCACATCCCCAAGCAGTCTGCTGTCACCCAGCCTGCTCTCTCCTTAGCCACGGCAGGGGACAAGCGGGGACGGAGTCACCAGCTGCACGAGGGCACCTCACCCTCTTCACCAAGTCAAAGCCATTTCGGGGCAGTACTTCGTGTCCTGCCTGCAGAACATACAAAGATGTGTCACCACAGACCACACAGGTGATACCTGCAGAAGTCGAGGTTTATATAAAGCTGCAGAATATCTGCTGGAATAATTAAGTACCACTAACACAGTTGCACCGTAGGACCATTTTAAGATGAGTGGGATTATAATGAATCTGCAAAATCAATTTGTGTATCTGGGTTTAAAAGTCTAGCCCAAAGCCATTTCTGTTACTTGGAAAATTTTATTTATTTTTAAATACCAAGTCTCTCCAACAGTTGAAAAAGCCCCTGAAACAGACTGATGTAAACCTGCCTTTCTTGCGTTTGCCTGTGCAAAAGAAAAGTTAACACTAAATGTTGCCCTTGCTTTTGAACTGCACTTCTGGGGAGAAAACCCAGTCCCTTCCATTTGAGAAATGAAATTTGTTAAGTGCCTGGGCCACAAAGCAGCAATAAGACTGTTGGCAATTTGAAAGACCAAATTAAAAACAATCAAAAAAAAAAGCAAACAGCTGAGACACCGAGTCTAAAAATTATCTACGATGCATGCACAGTAAAATCCCTGCACAAATTCTCCAAAGGATTTTTAATTATTACAGATTGTATTAATTAGCTAATTATGCAATAGATTGTTTTGGAACCATTCCCATCTATTATGTATGCAATATTACTCTACATGTGTTTTTTTTAAAAAAAAAAAAACCTGTCCAGCTTTGTAGACCTCTGCTCCAGTCTGAGAGTCAGAGGGGCTGCAGGGGTGCAACAAAGCACAATGTTTGCACCTTCTTGGAAGCAGAACACCAAGGGTACTCAAGGTCCAGTGGCCCAAGGGTTTTTACAAGCTACCAAATATTAACTTCCTTTTTTTTAAAAAAAAGCAATAATGAGCAATGTACAGGCCATCTCCTGAGGATTAATGACCATCTAGGAGGGGGTGATGGCTCAAAGCAGAGCTCAAGGCCATTAACTCCAACTCGTCATTAAAGGGTGCTTATGAGGGGTTTTATACCTTTGTAACACCACAGATAAGAAGAGCTCCTGGGCAGTTAAACATCTGGTCTCTTATCACCACACTTTGGACTAGAATCCTTGGGCTGGGACCACGAAAAGGTTCATGGAGGACAAAAAGGGGATTTGGCAACACTTCCCCCCCTCCTGATCCCTTCCCTCCTTCCACTTTGCTATTTCTAGTTTAGATCCACAGCAAAATCTACAGCCCGGAAAGGCCTCCTCCTTGCCCTTGCAAAAGCTGTGCAGGGAAGTGTCACCTGTGTTAGCGGAACATGAGGCCTTCAACAGCTGGAAAGAAACAGGGTGAATGTGCACCAACACTACTGGCTAATCTGAAAGTCTTTCCTTTCCCTAGTGATAAGGCTACATCTCCAAGTTTATATAAAAAAACCAGCAGGACTTCTCAGACCTCACTCTGGTAGGCTGAAGAAGCTACAAACTTCAGTGTCTGCTTCATTCCCTTTCTCTAGCTCAGTCCTCATCAGAATTTGTTTCTCTAGACCACACCCCAGGTCAGAAAGTTAGTTTTCTACCAGGCAGAAGAAACCAGGGAGATAAAACAAAACCCAAGAATACCACAATGGGAAGGAAAAGTTTAGCAAGAGTTAAAAAAAAACAACAAACAACCTACAGAGAAACCCTACAAAACAGTATTCACCAGAAAAAGGTATCAGGTATTTCTCTAATCCATTCCACATCCCAGGTATGCTGGGACAGCAAGTGTAGCAACTCTGGACTGGAAGAAAGAAGGTAGCAGTTACATGTCACCACACCAAATATAAAAGCAGTTTGCAATTGAATTAAATCAACAATGATTAAGAGCAAGAGGAGACTCTGGCCATGCCTGGGAGGAGAGAGACCTGGAGGGAGCACAGTTCTGCTGGTGGGACAGTGGTGGCCAGGAGGGCTGCAGAGGACCTCAAAGCCCTGAGGGGAGGGTCGAATGGATACCAAAACTTAATGTGAACTGAAAGCACTAATTGAGCCTGGAGAAGAAAGCTGGAGGGTTCTGTATGACATTTCAGGGGGCAAGAGGAGGGGAAGAAAAAAATGAAAGAGACCACAGAAAAAGAAGCTAGTTTGGGAACATTCTGTAGACTTCATTAAGAAAAATAAAATAAAATGGAATGTGGGGTTGAAGGCAGCCCACAAATTACACTAGTCCTGCCAGATCCACATCCTCACCCTTCTCCAGCCCAGCCATCAGGTGATAAAACCTCTTCACCATCTCTGTGTTTCTACCCACTGCCTGTACCATCCAAACTTGGATATCCCCCCATGGAGGGACCATATTAACCACGTGTGTAATGTTAGATGATCCCTCCAGCACTGGAACTTGCTTGCCAGGTTTTCAGATGCATTAAACCCTTAAATAAAGTAGAAAAAAAGAAATACCAAAACACTCTCACCTTATGTTTCTAGCCAACACTTTACAGTTTCACTCATTTTCTGATACATTGTTCATCAAAGTGGAATTCTGGTCTATGTCCCTCCCTCCCCCCCTCCTTCCTTTTGGCATGTTTGAGCATTTTAAATTGTTCCTCCAGTAGGCCACTAAATGATTTTGTTCTACTTCACCCACATTGCTTCATTTCTTGTATCACTGCTTGTCCTTTGATTACAATTGCAAATGGAAAATGTTGGAAAGTTGGTTTTGTTCTGAGAGCAGCTAGAAGCAAAGTGAATTAGTAGATTAGCCTATTTGGCAAGTGAGACCCAAGCTCAGAGGGTACTGTAATAAATTTAATGCTCACACACTAAAGCTCCAAGTCCATATTGCACAATCATCACCTATTACAGTGTCTAATTTAAAGATAGTTGGTGGCCTTTGCCCAAAATTTGCAACACCTAAATAAACAGGGCTATTCTAGTTAATCAAAACATTTTCTCAGCCCAGCTCTCCCGTAAAAAAAAAAGACTGGCTTCTACCCTATTGCAGGAGTAGGGGACATATTTGAAATCAAAGCAGGGAGAAGAGGCTTGGAGGTTATTTTGTCAACATGTCATGGTTTAAATGTGGGTTTGAACATCTTCAGAGCTGGTACGAGCATTCTCACTGCCCACAGCAGAGCTACAAGGTGATGGAGGTTTCCCTCTCTCCTCAACTCCCCTTTTCAACTTTCTCAAAGTTCAGATTAAGTGACTGTCCCAGAATAGGTTTCTTTTTCTGCTGCTAGTAACACAGATTTCCCCAAAGTGTTTCAACAGTCTACAGCATGTACTCGTGGGTAACCTGAGCCAGGAACCTGGTGACAAGTTGCTGGCACAGGCGGTCGACGTGGAGCGGCGGGCGGAAGAGCCCTCAGTGGGGGCGTGAAGCAGTGCCATGAAACCCCACACCAGGAGCTGACAGCAGGCCCTGTGCCTACCTACAAACAGGCATCCCAAATGCCTGTTAGGATGGAGAAGCATGTCATTGACACATCTTTTTCCCAACCAGACGGGCTGGAGCTCTGCAAAACAAACATGAACCATCCGCAGGCACTTGGCAGAGCTCATGAGATGACACCATTTTGCACACGACGTCATTATTCTCCTTACTCCACGCAGCACATCTGGAGGGCTTTAGAGGTACAACACTCGTGTTACCTGACCCCTTGCATACCATGCCCAAAGGAAAGAGATGATGAGTTTGACCTCAGCAAAAGCCACTACTTTCAGGGGAAGTGACAGGCAGCTAATGACAACTGTAGCCCTAATTTGAGGCTTTGGTGCATGAGGGGTACAGCTCAGCTAAGGATCAAGTCCTTTCCCTTCCTTTGCTGCAGCAGCAGTTTCTGGGCCTGCAAAATCCAGGGGAAGCAAGGAGTTTCCACTCTAAAAGTCATCAATACACAGTCAGCTGGTCATCACCAGCACCTTGTTTCTCCAGGAGGCACTGGTGCCTCCAAACCCACAGGGAGCTCAAGGCCAATGCCTGGCATTACAGGGCTACACCCAGTGCCAGCCTCACTGCCTGGTTGCAGGAGCAGCACATCTGTCCTCTCTTGCTCTACATAAAGCAACAGTTCTTGCCAAGTTCCTACAACCCTTTGAAATGCCTCCATTTGTCTAAATGCTGGTGATACAGCATTTAAAAAAATCCTGGCATACCACCATAAACAGACCAACGTGCTGCTTCTGTAGCATTTTTTTTTATCAGCAGATCAAAATATTTTAGAATTGCAGACAAGCACAAATTCTCCAATCCAGCAAGGAAAGAAACACACCCAGAAGATGATGACATGCTCAGGATCACCTGCAAAGGCAGTATCCGAAGGAGAAGCATCACATCCTAGATCACAAGGCATGTTGTTCCAGACACAAGCTGTGTTCCAGAAAAAACATATAGCCTCCTTTTTCCTGCCCTCCAGAAACCAAGGTAAAGAAGCAGCACATTGTCTCCAGGCCCAGTGGTAGGCCTTGCTTTGCAGACCGTGCTGCAGGAAGGGAGAGTGGCTTTCTACAGGCAGATATGCACCTCTGCATATCTGTTTAACCATCTGTATGTATCTTTTCTGTGTCCTTATCAGCAGAAGTTAAAAGAACCACACTGCACTGCTACCCTCAAATTGCAGGGCAGTAGTAGCACTTTCACTTCCCTTCTCTAGAGCTCCTTCATTAAGCTTAGACCCCATTTCTGTGAGCCCCAAACACCCCCAATGAAAGACAGGTTAAAGTGGGAGAAAATAGTGACCTTCCAACCACTGCATGGACATGTTATAGCTATAATTCTCCAACATGCACACAGAGGCAAAAAGTCTCTACTTAGTTTCACCATTGCAGAACTGAAATAAAAAGCTGTTAGAGAAAGATCCAAAGCACCTGCAGTTTTTACAAGTTAGGAAAAGATATCAAGTATTCGGGGATAATCAGCAATGGAGTGGATAATATACCAAGGCAGCTCAACCTTACTTCAAATATATATCTATACACACACACACATATATATATGCAGCATAAATGCCAGGGGGTGCCCATAACCCTCAAGAACTGCCACAAGCAGCCCTAAAGGAGATGGCAGGAAGACTCCAGGTGCCTTCAGTATGTGCAGTGACTGAGCTCCAAGTGTGGTAACAGATTTAGGGGCAATTTCAGAATGTAAAAGGACCAATAACAATGAAAAAAGTGGTTGTTCATTTCCCTACCAGCTGAGAGCTGGTGCATTTAGCAGCAAGCTTGCACGTAGGTAAGTCATAGTTTCTATAACATTCCTATTTGTCTCTAGTACCTTAATATTTTTCAGTAATAAATAACTGGGGCTGTACATGCACTATTAACAAACCTTTGGAATCATAAAAGGGAAAAATAAAGTTAACCTAGTACGGCTAATTAAAAATTAGTTTGTTGAGAGCTTAATCAATTAGCAGAGAGTTTTGAAGGCAATATTGCTGCTGTTCACGCTCAGTGGAGGCACTTTCAGGCAGCCCTTTATTGCAATATCCACGTTCAGATGACCTTTACTTCATAAAGCACTGAGCTCAACATTTCATACACAGGGCAAAAGCTGTTTATTGAAGGATGCCAGGGGACTGTCTTTAGGAATGCGATTTGGCTTCACTTGGGTAATTTACCAAAGACAGAAGAAAGTTGCAACCCTATTTGTAGCCTTTGTCTGAAGGACGTGCCATTTCTTTGTAATGCTCCCTCATCTCAAGCTGTGGTTTTGCAAATAAACCTCCTCCCAGACAGATGCTACAGTGATAGTCCTGGTAAACCAAAAAAAAAAGAAACCTCCACAAAACACAGGACAAACAAACAAACATCCTTGCACACAGCAGATGCTTTCTCAATTACTTAATTTGACTTTTGTGTCGTTCAGCCATGATTTCAGGGAATAATATTTTCCAGACAGAACTTATTTATTAAGCAGTTTGTGGTCAGGCATCAATTAGCCATGCTAGGCAGCATGTCTTTGGGAGCCATTATCTTCTCTAGCCAGAGAGAAGCAGAGATCAGGGAGCTGGCATTGCCACCAGGTCCCTCATCCAGAGGTCAGTACCTTCAGAAAGGATCCACCCAAGTGTCTGTGAAAGACTTAACTGTTGAAATAACACCTGACATTTCACATTGAACTCCTGGAGCATTTGCTGATTCATTGTCCACATGTAGAGGTGGAGAAAAAAAAAGCACATTTCCAGCTAACAACACTACCCTGCCTGGGCCAGGGATGTAAAACAGATTTCTGGGCTTGTTGTGGAAATCCAGCTTCTCCCCCCCTCCCTCTTATTTGCAGTCCTATTATTAACTTGTTTTTTTTCCCCACAGTGAATGACACCAGCAAATCCAAAATGTCATTTAACCCAAAAAAAAAGAAGAAATACTTAAATACAAAGATTAATGGTGTGAGCTCATCTTAATTTTACTGCTATTCCTTTTACCCTGATTTCCAGCAAGGCTTCTGTGGGCATTTCAGCTCCTTGCACAGCAAAATCACTATAGGCTGAACCCAAAGTTCTCCTATAAGCTATCACAGAATGGTAGAGATCTCTGGAAATCATTGAGTCAACCCCCCTGCCAGAGCAGGACCAACACAGAATCTAGGGCAGGTCACAGAGACTCAAGGAATACCTTGAGAAATGGGAAAATGGCATCAGCCATACCATGGTACAACCCTGACCTCAGCAGTTAACTCAGGTCAGGCTGTGCTGGGCTCAAGCAAGAGGCTTTTGAGGAAAAGCCTTTTGGCCGGGCAGGACCCGTGCAGTTTGGCAGGAGCAGATGCCCTGGCAGGGTGCTGGGTGTCCAGTGACATCTTTTGGCAGAGCTGTAAAATGAAGCTGCTGCTGGGAGATGCAATGCCTAAAAAAACCTCAGGGTGTATTTTTCCGTGATCCCACGGGGACAGGGATTTTCCCAAGATCCCATAGGGACATGGATTTTCCCATGATCCTACAGGGACACGGGTTTTCCCCAGACTCAGCACATGAGATCATGACATTTTACTGACAATTGCTTATTCTCAGCTAAGGTGAAGAAGGAACCACAGCTAAATGGAAAAAAAGGAAAGTGTGTAAAAGCCCCCGTTCTTGTCTCCAGGTTAAACATAGGTCTGGATTTCCTTTCAGAAAACCAGGATCTTGTTATAACTCCCTTCATAATTTTTCATATTTTAAACTATTACTGGATGTTGAAGCTGATTTTAATCTTTAAGATTACTACCAAAAAAGCAGGTAACAAATGAACAAGTTTGGTTACAAATGATCCAAAATTATTTGTTAAAATTGTTTTCTTCCCTTTTACTGCAGTTTCAAAATTATTATTTCTTCTAATGAAATACCTGGTATATACTCAGCCATAAGAGAGGAATATCAAGCCCTGTTTTTTCCTAGTTAGTTATTACTGCCTTGTGTAAGTTCTGGAAGAAAGAACACCATATATATCATTTCTATATGTAAGAACAGTGTCTACTGAAATACAAATATTCTCCAAACCATCTTGGATTTATTTTGCACTTTGACAAAGAGATGTTCAACCCCACTGGGGTTAATCTGAGCTTCTTTAACTCTCTGCAATTCACACTTGCTGCAAATCTTCTATTAAAATGTTCTTGCTTACCAAACATTCAAAAACTTGGATCTAACTCTAGTTTCCTGATGATCAAGATCAGCATCATTCTATTTGCCAGCTCCTATAAATTATACATTCCCATAATCAACTAACCTATACCCTTTCAGGAATGCAAAGCTATGTGAAATGCTATTAAAAGGCTACCTGTATTAAAAAATAAAATAAAAAACTGCAGAATGGAGTAAAATTCTCGGTATGAACAAAAGTCCCAAGAGAAAGTGGAACGTCTTAATGCAATGAATCATTTCTTAACAGTTCCTTTAAGTCAAAGGCTTGCATGTAACCAAACTTGTATTAATATTTGTCTATAATCATCAATTTACCTGTTCTTCAAGTCATAAAAGTGATAGAACAAGCAATATCCTGGAAACAAGAGACTTTAAAAAAGATGCAGTTGTGATTATTCCTAGAAGTAAAATAGACTTTCATAAATTCTCAGCTAAATGTTGCCAAAGCAAATTCTATCACTTTCTTTCATCCAAACTTGCCATTTGCTTCCCTCTGTTTTTAACCAAGGCCATGAAATGAAGAATGCTTATTCAGAATCACATTCCAAAAGGAAAGGGCTGGGAAGAGGAAAAACTCCTTTTATTTATCAAATTCAGTAACATCAGATAGGAGAGGTTCCCAGAATCCACTGTGAGATAAAAGTCATTAAGTTGGGTTTCGTGTAAGGTCCTACCTGGCCTTGAAGTTCTGGACTGGTGGGAAAGAACAAAAGCTTATCTGCAGCTTTTCCATAACCTGTGAGGTTGCTCACTTTTGGGAGACAAAGAAACTCCATTTTTTTAATTGGAGTAACCTAAGTTACATACACATACTTATCTATGTGCAGATGTATTTTTAAAGTATCATGAGTTATTTTGGTGATTTTGGACCAGCATCATATAAAATTTAAACACACGAAAGCCAATATTTTCTTTTTTGTTCCTTCTCAGCCATTCCCCTCAATTACACTCTAATGATGAGGAATATGGGGGGGTTGTTATTACAGCTCTCCAACTTCAACTACTTTCATTCCAAAGACATTTTCAAGCCAAAAAAAAAAAGGATTAAATAAAAAGAAGAAATTTCTTACAAGGTGCTAAAGTTGGTCCCTGTCCTGGAGCAAGTGTTCATACTCCTGGCCCCATGGGAGTTAATTCTCCCTGCTGCCAGAGGTCCAGGTTTTTTAATCCAGTGAGAACTGAAAATACTCAGGATTGAGATACATGAGCAGAAATCCAGCTCCAGATAAAGGCACTGATATTCTGATGTTCTCTGGGTACATACATGTCCACCATGATCAAAGAAGAGCCTGTCAATACAGTTCATGCAGTGCAGAAAGCAACTCAGAGGGCCAAATACAGGCATCTGACTTAGGTTGGTCTGAAATGCTTTCTCAGGTCCATTTATTCTATTGACTGGGTCTCACCACCGTAAAAGGATCTTACACACCTAAGTCATATGAGGTATCCTGGTCTGGAGCAGAATCCAGCTACTGGTTTCCTAGAAAATCCCAACCACAACACTTAAAACTCAGAGGATGCAGCTTTTCACTTGGAAAACAGGTTCAAGAAATACTCCACGCAAATTGTTTCAGAATTACCTTAACTGGATTCCTAACCATGGCTTGTTATTGACTGAAAGCTCCTTGCATTCATGTCCATAACTCTTCAATATGACCCTAACACCAGTGTTTCCTAAACTGATAGCATGGACTCAGACTCTTACCTACATCCAAAGTAAAGTTAAGAGAGTTCTAAAACATAGTGGGCACCTGCCACAAACTGTGATGAAGTTTGGTATGTGTGGGTATTTCCATAGGCAGGTCCTGTCTGGTCTTCCAGGTTTCTCCTGACAAACACCACTCTCTCTCCCTTGAGGAAAAGGTCCTCAGGTCCATGAGCAGAAGGAAGGCTCCATCATCTCTATTTTATAGAATATGCCAGCTCACAAGTTTCCAAGTTGTTTATAAAAAAGTTTCTTTAAGGTCTTCCCCATGTTCCTTCTCTTCACTGCTTGGAGATGCTCACAGCTGGTTCCCTGCTCCTAAGCTTTTTGTTATGATGTATTTTCACTTGGCTTCATACTTTTCAGTTCATTATGTTTTCAGACCTGTTCCCTGTCTCGGACTTTGAGACATCTGAACCCCTTGGGAAACACATCATTCATGTTTGAAGGTCTCCAGGTGTTAATTTTATCTGATACAGTCAAAACAGGCTTTCAGCTGAGAAAATATAGATTTGTGCCCATTCTTTATCATACTCAGCCCTACCAGCCAGGGACTTTTACCCACAGAATTCAAAGGAGTTAAACTCAAGTAAATGAAAACTGCAAAACAAGTTTCTCCACCTCTTTCTCCTTCAGCACCCATTTTAGTATGATAAAGTGAACAAAGACCTAAGTTTTAAGAGTGTTAAACAGAAACTGTATTGACATTTAAGAATATTCCAGTTACCACTTTGATATCTAAGTAAGTAGTGAGATCTGCAGAAGTGCTTTGAGCAACAGGAGCAGCAGAAGGCTGAGAACACTTGGAAAGCTAACCCCAAAATTCATAAAAATTAGCAAGACTAATTATAAGCAACTGCAGTAAACTTGATGCTTAAACATTTCAGTGTACATCAGGAGTGAGCAAGGAATTCTCAAGAGCACCCAGAAAATTAACTGCTGGTGTAAAATTCATGCACTTATTCTAGCTCCTAAGCCATTTTTCAATTCATGCAGAGTCTGGCTATTATGGTAGCTACAGGTATTTCCACCACAGTGCTCAAGATCAATGTTCCTTCACTGATTAGAAGGTTCTACGTGAAAGCTGCAGCTCTGCTTCATCGTGGCTCAGCCCAAAGCATGACCAAAAGCTGCTGAAATGTCCAAAGTGGACAGCAGCAAACAGCTACTTATAAATAATCATTGAGACTTTGATGCTGTGGATACTTGTACAATATTGAGAACTATGAACATTATCCTGAGAATTGGGATGTTGGGGTCTTAGCATGTTTATTCTTTCTTTATTCTTTGAAATAGGATTAGAAAAGACCTTCAAGATAATCGAGTCCAACCATAATCCAACTACCACAACCACTAAACTATATCCACTATAACCACTAAACTCCACCACCTCCCTGGGCAGCCAGTTTCAAGGCCTCACCACTCTTCCAGTAAAGAATTTTTTTCCTAATATCCAACCTTAACCTCCCCTGGCACAACTTAAACCCTTTTCTTCTCATCCTATTGCAAATTATTTGGGAGAAGAGATCAACACTGGCCTCTCCAAAACCTCCCCTTTGGTAGCTGTAGAGAGCAATAAGATGTCCCCTGAGCCTTCTCTTCTTCAGACTAAACAACCTCAGCTCCCTAAGCCACTCCTTGTATGACATGCCCTACAAACCCCTCACCAGCCTTGTTGCTCTTCTCTGGACACGCTCCAGGACCTCACTGTCTTTCTTATACGGTGGCACCCAGAATTGAACAGGGACTCAAGCTGTGGCCTCATCAGGGCCAAGCACAGGAGCACAACCACTTCCTTAACTCCTGCTGGACACACTAGTTGATACAGTCCAGGATGCTATTTGGCTTCTTGGCCACCTGGGCACACTGCTGGCTCATGTTCAGCTGGCCATTCACCAGTACTCCCAGATCCTTTTCCACTGGGCTGCTTTCCAGTCACTCTTCCCCAGGCCTGTAGTGTTGCTTGGGGTTACTGTGACCAAAGTGCAGGACTTGGTCTTGTTAAACCTCATCCCATTGACCTCAGCCCATTGATCTAACCCATCCAGATATCTCTGCAAGAGCCTTCCTACCCTCAAGAAGATCAACCCTCCCACTCAATTTAGTGTCACCTGCAAACTTGCTGAGGGAGCCCTCAATCACCTCATCCTGATCATTGATAAAAATATTAAACAGAACTGGCCCCATTAGTGAGCCCTGACACCACATCTGACTGGCCACCAGCTGGATTGACTGTTTATCACAACTCTTTGGGCCCCACCATCCAGCCAGTTTTTAATCCACCAAAGAGTCCACCTGTCTATGCCACAGGCCACTACTTTCTCAAGAATGCTGTGGGAGACTGTGTCAAAGGCTTTACTAAAGTATATACACATGTACATATATTTATACACGTGTATTTCCATGATGACATTAATTCATTTAACTTTCGCCAGATACAGGCTGAAAAGCTGAGGTTTTCCTTGCTTGTTTCTATTCCTTCTTCATTTTTATGTTTAAAAGCTTGCCACTTGAGTCTAATTTATGAAGAAATCAGCCTGAATGGCAGAGCTCAAATGTGTTGCTCAGCTTTATTGATTCTGTACCTGAAAAGCTACAGTCTTCAGTAACTAGAAAGCGGATGAATAGATGGGGCTGAGGGGGGGGGGGAAAGAAACTGAAAACTCCAGTATGAATAAATGGCAACACGCTCATAATTCACCATATCAGCCTGCCCTGAACATCCAGAGGGAGAATCATTTTGTTAAGAAGGAGTACAGCATGTTTGGGAAACAGTGCATTGTCAATATAATCTTTACAATTACAGTCATATGATCGGTACATCTGGAAAATAACAGTCAAGCGATTAGTCTGAACTTGGTCTGGATCAGGCAATTTTTACATGGCTCTGTCAAATGTCAGACCTCCTTCTCCCTCACCAATTTCAGAAATGTTGCACCATGATTTCAAGCAGTGAATCATCTTTCTCTGTGCCAACCATCTGTTTTGTCTGCCCCCTCAGTGTCTGAAATTAGATGACGGAGGGCAGGGCAGGCGTGCTGGAGTGGCCATTAATGCTGGTGGAGGAGGGGCTCTGGTGACACATTTTCCATCTGAAATCATGGACTGTTCAAACTGGCAAGGACCAGAGAGGAGTGAGTTGAAAAATGATGTGAGGAAGAAGAATTAATAAAGGAACAGAGAGAAAAAAAAACCAAAACACAACAGAGAGCAAAGGAAAATGAAATGAAAGAAAAAAAGAGGGAATGCGATGATATGACCGAAGAAACAGATATTAAAATAAATGAAGAAAGTAGAGAAAACCTACAAATTCTCCTACAGCTTTACTGCTGGGTTGGTTGTTCTTTTTAGTGAAGAACACTGATTAAATAAATAAAAGTTCAATAGTCCTGGTAAAAGTTAACAGGATGATCAGAAGAAAAAACAATGAGCAACATAAAAGGAGACAGATGACTCCCAAAAGCTACACTTGAACTCCAGGACTGGCTGCTTCCAGAAGGGAATCTGAAAATAGCAGGCATTAGTAATAATACTGGACCCCAGTAAGGTCATGCATCTACAGAGACACTGGGGGTTATTCAGCAGTAGCTGTGACAGGTTTGGAAGAGGTTCTGGCACTAAAGCAGTCAGGTAAAAGTGTCTATTTAATTTCATAGGTCCAAAATTTCATCTTTATGTGGAATTTGCTGCAGAAATACCTAGGTTCCTTAAGAGTTAAGTCTCAGAAAGATGTACAGGAGAAAAAATGGCTTTGTGGATGATAAATACCAGATGTAGTGGAGAAAGATACGTTATCTTCCACCTGTTGGACACTTCAAAGACACTTGCAGACACTTGATTTCACTGGTCATGGCCCACAGATTTGATTTTCACTCTGAGAACCCTTATAGCAATAGGTCCAGATCTGCTTTTGATAGTCCTTTCCCCATCTCCAGGAATATTTGGATGGCGACAATAGATGATGACATTATGGCTGTGTCCCCAAACTTTTTACCATGAAATTATATCAAATTTAGGAAAAAAAAACCCAACAAACTATTTTGAATTATGATAAGAAAAAAAAAAAAAACAACACCACAAGGCACAAACAAATTCTACCTTTGCTCTGTTTTGTAACTCAGATCAAATGTTGTACATCATCCCATGTGTATTGAAATATTTAGCACAACACAGAGGCATTAACCACACCAACTAGCTCTGTTCTATCTTTCATCAGTGCAAGAAAGTAATGTCCCTCAGCATAAAAAGAGCTTATGAATTCCATCGAATGGAGAAACTTGGATCAATTGATTGGTCCTCTCCTTCAGTAATGAAAGAAGAATATTGCTGGAGAAAGAACTGTATTGTGCTTTTTCACAGTTATCAAAAATACAACATGAATCTTAGTTTATGAAAGTACCAGCATTTCTCTGAGTACTAGTTTTCTGAAGTAGACTATTTGGGAAATCCTACTTGTCACTCTCCAAAAATAGTTAATTAGCTGCTGTAAACCTAAATTATACTGACTGCTTGATCTGTGGTTTAACAGATTATTTGACACTCATCTAATAGGACTGTAGTGCTTATTATTATTACATGAAAGCAGTCACTGAGTTGTATTGCTTGGCTAACATGAGAATATGGTTTTGCTGCATCTGGGCAAATATAAATAAGTCACTGACTTTGTCAGAAGTCTAAGAGTTTAGCATTGAACACAGGTCACTGGCCCTTCTGTAGCATTGCTGCTACTGAACCATATATAGGTTTATACACTGTGTCTAATAGCAAAAAAAATTAATGTTAATATATGTATTTTGTTAAATAAAAAAGATAAGTCATTTTGCATAATATTCATATCTTTTTAGAGAGGCTATTTTCAACTTTTTTCAACATTGATTTCCACAACAATTTTTTTTATAATACTGTATCATATGAAAAAAAGCTCTAAAAATAAACCAAAAACCAAAAAACAGACACCACACCAACTTCTCTGGGATAAATGTTTAGGTTTTGGGAAGGCTAAGATAGCTGTTTAATGCTGTAGAAGTTATTTAAAGTAATAAATCTTTTTATTTGCATTCAGTGTTAAGACTAGAAATACAGCATCTGTTTTCAGGTAGATTATTTATAGGGTAAGTTTTGGTGAAGAGCTCCAATTCTGAAAAAAAACAACCAAAACATTGTATTTTACTTGACAGAAGTTGAAGGCTTTCAAACAATAATGGACCAAATTTTTAAGCCACCCTCAAATTGTGCTCTGATTTTTGCATCCATGATTTTGCACCTGCAGTCAAGCACAAAATTGTGGGCACAGTCAATTGTAAAGAGCATCTCTCTGTTTGATTGTACCAGCAAATTAAATAGTAACTGTTGATGCCTGGCTGCTTGCTGCTGCACCCATCGTGAAATTCAAAGACAAAATTAGATTGCTTTTAAAAATAAAATGGTGTTCATGGCTGAACAAAGTTACCGGCCTTACTTCCTGCATTTAATGGCACATGGACATGTTCAGATGGGCTGAAAGTGGCAAACAGGCTCCTTTGTGAACAGAACCTGCACTAAGGTCATTGTAAATAACAAACTCCCTTTTGATGTGCTGTTATAAGGCATATTTTTCCTCAGCACATAGTTCCAAGCCCTCAGTGATTTTTGCTACTGCTTTTCTGTCATGATCATGCTGTCCTTTTGACCCTCAGGGTTCAGAGCAAAGGTAAATACAAATCTCTCTGTGGTGAGATACCTATGTACCTTCTGGGAGAGACAATGTAGGAAATCAGCCTAATTTGCATTTTCAAACTGATGGACAGCTGACCATGGCTATGGCTCACCCTTGGGTATTAGTATAGTCAATGCTAGATGTTACTTGTATTTGGAGTGGATATTAGGAAGAAGTTCTTTACAGTGAGGGGTGGTGAAGCACTGGAACAGGTTGCCCAGAAACGTGGTGGAGGCCCCATCCCTGGAGACATTTAAGCTCAGGCATAATGAGGCTCTGAATAACCTAATCTAGTCTAAAAGGTCCCTGTGCAGTGCAGGGGGAGCTGGACTAGCTAACCTTTAAAAGGTCCCTTCCAACCCCACATATTCTATGATTCTAGGACTTTATTTTCTTCTCATTCCCTCAAAGATGTACCATTCACAACCAGAGCAAAGTTTGCCCATTAGTTCAGCCTGACGTCACACCACGGAGCCATCTCTTTGTCAACATTTCCCTGTTATGACAGCTTTCAGGGAACCCATTACTGCTCACAGCAGTAGGTTTGACAGAGAAAAATATTACTTTCATAATTAATATATGGTGACTTCCTTGCTTTTACAGAAGAGCAGAAATGTCTCATTTTTATCCCATTGCTGTTACTCCATAACAGCTATTTTTAGCAGTCAGGAGCAGCAACAGGCTACCATTAGTAGGAAGGGGGACCTGGTTTAGGTCCTTTGCCATCCCCATCTCTCCTTTTCTCCCACCCAAGAGAAAGAAGCACTTGAAATTCTTGCAACTTCATGGACTGACACTTTGGCAACAGCCATCCCCTGCATTCATATCGTGTCCTCCAATTTCATTTGCAATTCCCAGTAGTTTGTAGATTTTCACAAACAAGACAGTGAGTTTGGCTTCTCGCTCACTGCCTCTTTCACTGCTGCTGCTGCAGTTAATCAAGGCCAGCCTACAGCCCTCCAAAATGCATCTTTTGCTGCAGATGGGGACACAGAAAATGATGACAACTCCATTTCTATGGAGCAGGGAAGAGAAAAAAATATCAAGGTGAGAGGCGAGAGATTATCTGGATCAGTAGGACCATCAGGAGATCCTAGAGCTATGGAAAGACACTATCATAGGAGAGAGTAATCAGTGACACCTAAGATTTCATTAAGATGACCTCTAGATTTTAATGTGCAAGCAGCCAGAATTCACTCAGCTGTCTTCTGGCTTTAAATGGCTATCATGTGTCATTTGATTCATATTAGTAAGAAAATAAATTTCCTTTTCCACCCAGAAAGATCAAATAGCATAGAAGTTATTACAGATTCTTTGTATTACTATTTTGTGAGTAAGACTGATGAGTCTGCGCTATTTCCAATATTAGTCATAAGTCTTCACGATATGAGAAAGATGCAAACATCTCCCAGAGAATTAAAATTAGTCCAGCAAAACAGTAAATAACCTTAAAACATTGTTTCATTCAATAGGTTGAAAAAAAAAAATCCAACACAAAAACATTCTTTCCTTTCTTGTCCCCTTTTCAGGCTCTGGTGGGTGAGACTACCCATGTTTGTAGTTAGGCAGATGGCTAAAAATCATGGATAAAAGCAAATGCTACAAGTACAAAGCACAGAAAAGCCTAAGTCTTCCTTTAATGCTTTACTAGCACTTCACTAATAGGCCCATGGGGTGCAGTCAGTCAATAATAACCCAATAAAATCAATAACGATAAACAAGAGTCAGTGTTCTAATAAAAACAGAATTTTTAAAATCCAAACCAGCTGTTTCAGCACTATGTACAAACACAGGCCTGGTGCTGGGCTTCACCCTGTTTCCAAGTATCCGTGTTCAGCTGCCAGTCCCACATCCAGTCTCCTTAGAGGAGGCTGGAGTGATGAACAATACAACAATCACAGCTTATTGCTAAGGTGAACACACACATTTATTGCTTGCTTGGATTTTATGGAAGTTTGGCTTCTTTTCTTCTTATATATTTACTTTGTGTGTTTTATTTGATACAGAAACTGGGAAAACTTTTTCCTCCAGTATTGTCCAAGCAGAAGAGAAGACCATATAAAGACTTCAATCACCTATGAAACACCTTCTTTGGGTAGATTGGACCCTTTCCTATATGAACACCTGGGGAATAAATTCACTTTTCCTGTCACCAAAGGACTGGCTATATGTTATAAGGAGTTATTTGGAGCATGCACGTAGGCTCTAGGGACATGAGGAGCAGGACTGAAGAATCTGAGGTAGTATCTTGGGGTTTGTACAGTTAGGAAAGATCTGCTTTCATTGGATGCCTGAGGTCACTAATGCCACTCAATATTCAACTCCATAAACATCTAAAAATTGAACTATTTGGAACTGGAGGAATACAGTAGCATGTATCTCAAAAACCAGTCAGAATTTACTCCGTGCTGCCCAGAAGAGGCAAGCTAATTCCTTCCATGAACTATGGCCATGCCACATGAAGGTCTGAGACCAAACACTCAATCTATCTTCAAGCTAAAAAATAAATAAGCACTTGATATGGTTTCTAGGACTATTCACATACGTTGGGAAGTTTAATTAGAACTTGCTGGATTTAGAACCAAGTTTTAACTTTCTTTACAATTCCTTTGACATGTAGAGTTTTATTTTACAGAATGGTACAGGTTGGAAGGGACCTCTGGAGATCATTGAGTCCAATCCCCCTGCCAAAGCAGGACTACCACAGAATCTAGGGCAGGTCCCACAGAAATGCATCCAGACAGGTCCTGAAAGTCTCCAGAGAAGGAGACTCCACAACTCTCTGGGCAGCCTGTCTCAGTCACCCCTCCAGTAATGAAGCTTTTCCTCATGTTGAGGTGGAACTTCCTGTGCTCCAGCCTGCATCTATTGCCCCTTGTCCTATCACAGGGCACAACTGAAAAGAGTTTGGACCTTTCATCTTGACACTCGCCCTTCAGATATTTATAGATACTCATAAGATCCCCTCTCAGTCTCCTCTAGACTAAACAGCCCCAGGTCTCTCATCAAACAGGCCCCTTAGTCATCCTCATAGCCTTCACTGGATTCTCTCAAGGAAATCCCTGTACCTCTTGAACTGGGGAGCCCAGAACTGGACACAACACTCCAGATGTGGTCTCACCAGGGCAGAGTAGAGGAGGAGGAGAACCTCCCTCAACCCGCTGGGCATACTGTTCTTAATGCACCCCAGGATACCATTGGCCCTCTTGGCCACAAGGACATTTTACAAGGGCCAAAACTGAAGCATGGATTTGTGGAAGGACTGACCTTGATCCCACACATAACACGAACCTTTAGAGTACTTTGATCTTCCCACTAAGGGCACCTCAGTTTCCAAAAAGAAACTCAAGGCATTTGAGACAAGAAAGGTTTCAGCTTAGTGCTGAGAAAACAGATGAGAAAAAAACTACTTCTAAATAATTGTAACCTGCAGAATGCCAACTTCAGAAAACAACTGGGACAACTGCTCTAATGGACAAACAGCAATGTTCAAATATGTCAGTACCAGAAAGAGAAGGAGGGGGTGGAAGAGAGGGGAAGGCTGTCAGCAATGGGACAGCTAGGTAAATGGGTTGCACGCATCCACCTTTTCCTCCAAATTGTTAGAAGGCAATTTCTGCATCTGACTTGTCCTGATGAGCAGTCTGGCCAGCACACAGTTAACATCTGACCAGGTTATGGAGGTCCTGCCAAGAAGGTGCATGCACATTTGGGTTTCAGATTGCCACTCACTCCCTCATCAAAAGTAAAGCTGAAAGCAAATAAAGATGGTTTTAGCTTGAATGCAGTCACACAAGTGAAAAAAATTAGTCACAAAGGCTACAGCTCTTGAGAAGTTTCTGGCCAAAGATAATTTTCAACAACTACACCATAGCTGGGTATCCTGCTGTAGCTAAACAGAGAAAATTCTCCAGAAGACAGATTTGGCTCTCATTTACACTCAAAAATCCACCCCTCTAATGGCATGAAGGATGCCTCCTATCTTTTCCCTATATACTCTTAGCCATATTTTCTTTGCTGTGTGATGAAATTTATCTCCTAATATACAGCTTCCTCTGAACGCTCTCTGACAAACCCCATAAAAAAAAAAAAAGCTATGTTATGCTCCAATCATATGTGGAGTAATGGTTTAGTCATTTTCTGCATGAAAAGATGGGCACGGTACTTTGCAGAAACCATCAAAGCTCTCATTTGCTGTGCTCTTTCTACAGTGCTCCTTTTGCCAACATCATTAATTGCACATGCCTCTGTCGCATATACTAAGAAACACAGGCCTGGCCAAAAGCAGTTCCTGGCACCATTGCCATTCTGATATATGCATTTCAGCTTAACAATATTATCAACACATGGGTTTGAATCTTGCTCCAAAAAAAGTTTTACCATCTCCATTACTAATGAAGAAGGGAAAAAAAAACTCTCCAATTCAAGGTATTATTTAAGAGTGCGGAGAACATCTTATTAGCAACAACTGAGAGTCCACAGCTTATCCTTTTGGCTGGAATAGAGCAGTACAAGGTTTCTAATATCCTTCAAGACAACCATTATTTTACCACAGAGACAAAGGACCATGCTCTGTGTACATTTTTATGAGAGAGAGGTGTGGACACCCAATCAGACGGAAAGGCATCGTTACGTGCTTGTGAAATGAATTACACCGACGTCTGTTATAAATCTTTAACATAGCTCATGAGATCAATTAAGACGTTCAAGCAGCTACAAAAAGGATGATTGAGGCAAATGGTAACATCAGGATGACCATATGGTAAGGGAACACTAGAAACCGCGTGGACATAAAACGCGTGGCATCGGAGCGCTGCCGCTAACCGCGCACGGAGTGGTGAGCGGGGAGAGGCAGGACAGGGAGAAAAATACCAGAAGGAGAAAAAGAACAGCACGGGAGCTGACGCACACACAGGATCCAATAATGTCAGACTCAAAGAAGGGCAAGGTGCTTTACTCCTCCAAGTCACACAGCTCAGTTGACGTTCCCAACCCCAAGCAGTGCCGGGTGGAGAGCGTGCGGCCCGGCCCCTGTACAGCCTGTAGAACACATAGCTGAACATTTAAAATAATTGTATTTAATAGGAGCCCATCAGCTGTAAACAGCAGTGATTTTATCTTTCTTCTGACCTGCAGGGATGGAACAAATTAATTGACTGGCCCTTTTTAAGATCTCAGACAGTTTCTCTCGAGATTGCCCATTGGGCTGCGTTACCGCCAGCCATCTTCTCCGCAGGAAACAACGGCTCATGGACAACTCGCTTCACATGCAGTTGCGTTATTATAAGGTGATAACAGCACCATTAAGTCATATCACTCTTGTACTAAGGTTAAAAGACTTTCATTTCCTAAGGTTGTTCAAGCTGCTGATCCGCAATAGACAATTTAGCCTAACCTTTCACAGCAGTCCTAAATCCATACTCGCTAATGAAGGCAGCAGCACACGAGGGAAACCACATCCTCCACACCTGATGATGAATGGGGAAACTCAGTGCCAAACCCACCTTTTTACTGAGCCCTATTGCTTCTCTAGGAAACAGTTTAAATAGACTGACACCAGAATCTATAAAATAATGGAACTGAAGACAAAATTAAGTTCTGAACATCCTCTTCCTTCCCATAGTTATTCTAACAACTTCCCTGAATAATAACAAAAATAGTTCTATCATCACTTTTTGTAAAAGTGGGGGGGGGTTCACCCTCTGATGCCAAAAAAAAGGAAAACTTGTGTTACATTATATTTAACCCTAACCTTAACAATAAACATCCTCAGGTGCCAAAAATTCAAAAGTTTCCAATATTTTTTTACTATGTTTATTTTTCAAGCTTGCATTTTTAGATTTGCTCCTTTCCTCTTACTGAGCCACTACTGTGCACATAAGTCCAGAAACAGCATTATTTTCCGTGTTAAAAACACAAGAAACACTTTGATAGGAAAAAAAAATAACTTTTCATGGCAATGTTGCTTGTCCACCCAATACACAGTATTTAGAGGGGGGGGAACTGAATGTTTTTGCTTCCACTTCTGGCTTACACACTGACTAAAGTCAAAACTGCTTAAAGATGAGAAGAGCTTGCATGTATAGAAAAATGGCTAAAATATTTTAATGTGTTAAAAGTGTACTTTTTTACTTTCTGTACCTGTTCTGTTCTAACAACAGACATGGGTGATTCACATTTTATGTGGCTTTGAGTCAGCAGAGATTGATGTGAGGTTTATTATGATGCTCATCCTCAGCAAAAGACCCAGCTAACTCCCATTTGATAACCCAGGAGATTGGAGAGGGTGGGTCATATTACTGTTTGCACAAATATTTTATGTCACTAGAAAAGTGGGCACATACAGCTCCTGTATATGCAGCAATCACAGGCCAGTGCATCTCAGGGCCTAAAAAGCAAATCTGTCCATTCTCTCATGAAGAAGCACCCTATTATGGGATCAGAACCACCCAATTTGGACCTCTTATCACAAGGCAACCAGTTGGTGCTTTCTACCCTCTAAGACTTGAGTAGAAAACCCTGATGGTAGCCTTCCTACCCTCTAAAAAGAGAGTAATATCTTAAAGAGAGAAAAAGCTGAATTTCTGCCTCTAGTGGAGGGAGATGCAAATAAGTGGGGAAATAGCATCCCTTGAGTGATTGCCAAGAATTCCCACAAAAAATAAACACAGTCTGGTGGTTATGTTCTTAACAGCTGTGTTAATGGGGTTAAAGAAACCTTAAAGAAACTGTCTTTTTTTAAAATGAGCTCTGTTCTTAAAAACCTGATATCGTACAAGTTTTGCTTTTAAACCCAGCGTGGTTTGCAACTGAGAAAAGTGCCACTCCAGCAGTGATGGGGAATGGTGAAGGGACGTGAAGGAGCTTTGTCCCAGGACAGCTATAAGTTGCAGGCAGGACAGCAACTGTCAGAAATGTGCAAAGCCTCAGTATCTTTTCACAAAAAGCACAAGGCAAGCAAAGAGTTTGGGGTATAGCAGCTATAGATGGCACCTCACCATACTCCATTTCCCTATACAGCTTAAATTCCATGATACAGGTATTACAGAATGGTGGGGGTTGGAAGGGACTTCTGGAGATCATCTATTCCAACTCCCCTGCTAGAGCAGGACCCCCTAGAGCAGTTTACACAGGAACACTTGCAGGTAGGTTTGGAATGTAGCCAGAGATGGAGACTCCACAGCCTTCCTGGGCAGCCTGTCCTAGGGGTCTGTTACCCTCAGAGTAAAGAAATATTTCTTATATTCAGGTCAAACCTCCTGTGTACCAGTTTGTGTCCATTGCCCCTTTGTCCTGTCACTGGACACCACTGAGAAGAGTCTGGCCCCATCCTCCCAACACCCTGTGCAGATATTTATAAGCATTGATAAAACCCCCTTTTAACCTCCTTTTCCCTATGCTGTACAGCCCCAGCTCTCTCAGCCTTTCTTCATATGGTTGATGCTTCAGCCCCTTAATCATGTCAGTGGCCTGTGCTGGACTCTCTCCAGTAGTTCCTTGTCCTTCTTGAACTGGGGAGCCCAGCACTGACACAGTGCTCCAGGTGAGGCCTCACCAGGACAGAGTAGGAGGTGGGAAACCTCCCTCAATCTGCTGGCCACACATTATATATAATACATATCATGAAGTCAGAGATTTCTCTTAAACATATCTTAAGTTCCTTCTGTTAAAAACTCCAAACAAAAAAA
>NW_009953200.1:53234-56662 GCF_000747805.2 Chaetura pelagica | reverse complement strand
TCACTTAGTATTCTTTTCTCTTGTGCAAAGAGGTGAAGTTTAGGATAAAGTATTACCACCTCTGATCCTGTCCCCAGTCCTCTCTCAAAATAGGCATGTCCAGTGTCAATATGATTATTTTTCTTGAAATCCAGTATGGCAGGGAAATACTATGGAAGCACAAAGGCAAATGAAAAGCAACACTGTGTCCTGCAATCCCTACATACCTCCCGAGCATTAGTGTTAACTTTTGCTTTGTCAACTTATTTCAGCAGCCCTTTGGTTCCTGTGGCATAAACTCTGCATCCACTGTGAGAGCATGTTATTGTTGTGTACACTGGATGGCTGAAGAGGAAAAAAAACAGCATTTACTGGGACAACTTTTCTCCTCAGCAATGTTATTATAGTCCAGAGCCTTAGAGTAACCTCACCTTCATCACGTACTTTGGGCTTTGTGATATCTACAGGCATGCAAAGGGGATGCACAGCACCTGACAAGAAAGCTAATTACTCATTAGCTTCTTGTTTAATAAAACACAAAGGAGAGGGATCAGCTATTGATACTTCCCAGAAAGTGGAACCCATTCCCAGAATGGGTTTTGTTTGCACACTGCAAACCTTTTCACCCAGCTCACCATCCTTTACATTAGTCTAACCACCTTTCCATAGCCTTGTCCTCTAACACCATCTCCACCTCCCGTTTACAAAAAAAGTCAAGTAAGTGTGGAAATGCACAAATAAGAGCCCTTGTGGCTCTTTCACCTGGTCAGCCTCCCCATCCAACATCTTGTCCCCAAGACCTCCTGCCCAGGCACGTGGTAGCAGCTCTGCTGGCTCTGGCATGAGGACAGGGTAAGGGAGGTGGCCCTGGGAGCAGGGACGCAAAGGGACAGCCACAAGCTTTATGGAAGGCAGCTTGTTTTATCCCATGCCCCTTGCTGGCCCACATCAGTCTGGCTACTAAATCCACTGTCTCCTTTGGAAAAAGCAACTGCCTCCAGGTTACTTCTCTGTCAGCAAAGAGTTAGTAAAATGGCCATTACCCAAATCACACCCACAGTTTCAGATCAAGGGCACCACTGCAGTCTCACAAAAAAGGCCAGAGGTATTTTTCAAGCTATAATCAATCTGCCATAGGAATACAATATTCCACAGTATTTAGAACAGAAAAAAAACAAAACACCAGAAAAATTAGCAGCACGAACACAACAACAGCAAGAGTCTCCCTGAGCAGTGTCTCTTGGAGAAGAGTGAATCATTTCAATCTCCTTGCAAATGTCAGATGCCCAATTCTCCATGTCATCTGCAGCTCTGAAACTCCTTCCAGCCAGACCTGCTGTCACTGCAGGGGTCAGAGGAGCCATGGTAGGAGGGATGGCAGAGCTTGGCATGGGCAGCAGCCCGAGATGCCTTCACACCTCCCTGCCACCATCCAAGTGCCACAGCTGCAGAGCAGTGCCAGGCTGTGCCACCAGCTGGGATGAGCCCCAGCAGGAGCTGCTGGAGCATGGCAAGGGATGGACACAGTATGGGTCTTACGTGCTCAGAGAGCACACAACAAACCCCTTGCTGAGTCTCAGTTACAGCACCTGATACAGGTAACTTCAGGTGTCCTGCCATCCTAGAATCATAGAATAGTTTGGGCATGGAGGGACCTTAAAGATCATCTAGTCCCAACCCCCTGCCATCAGCAGGGACACCTGCCACTAGACCAGGTTACTCCAACCTGGCCTTGGACACTTCAAGGGATGGGGCATCCATAGCTTCCCTTAGCAACTTGGGCCAGTGTCTCTTTCTTTCCTCATAGAAAATAATTTCTTCCTAATAGATCATCTAAATCTTCCCTCTTTCAGCTCAAAACCATTCCCCTTTGTCCTAACACTATGTGCCCTCGTAAAAGTCAGAAGCACCAGTTCCTCCTCTTCTCGGTTACTGTCTACTGGTAGACCTGCTCAGCTGGAGCCCAGCATTGCAGAGCTCAAACTGCATTTCCAATAGCTGCAATCATCTAGCTCCCCAGGCCAGATGTGGGGTCTCCAATACACAACTGCCCCCACACACCCAACTCCAGCTGGCACACTGCAGAGTAAGTGCTGCTGGGTGACACCAGGGCAAGACCTTTCCTTTACAAAGCAGAAGAAAGAAGATAATAGAGGAAAAGGCACAGAGGTGATCCCACTGCAACTTGTGAATGTATCTGTGGCCACGTAAAATTTAGAATAATCTCCTTCCCAGCTGGACTGCAGAAAAGCTAAAGGAGAGGTTTAAACCTCTTTAGACATCCCTTAACTTCTACATGAGATGCACATGAGATGCCCTCAGGGATACAGTGTCACAGCTGTGCCTGATGCTACCTTGGAGCATGTTTTTTCTTGCTGCCCTGAAACTGCCTGAAAGCAACTTCTTGTAACTATTTAATTAGAGGTGACTGCCACAGCAGTGTGTGGGCTTGGGCCAAAGTCAGTTTTATTTTCCCGCCTGGCACACAGCATAGTCATCATCCCAGGCATGGGGCCCCATCTGGTGCAGCCCTGCTGGCAGGAGACGGGCTAGCAAGGCTGCAGGAGACCCCCAAGCTGACCATGTCCCAGCCTCTGCAGCAAGCAGAGGGCACCCAGATGGGATCAGGCCCCTCTACATTTCTCCCCTCTGCTCCCTGCAACAACGTCAGTTACAACCATAGCCTAGAGGTGGGCAATATCTCAGCAATATCCTGCTTTGCTCAGAAAAAAACCAAACATGCAAACTTCACAAAAAGGTGACATTTTTTAACTTGTCTTTAAATAAATGTATGTGAACCAAAAACTTATATTCCTCAAAACAAGAGTTTAGAGTTTTAAAACAGTATCTCCACTTCCCATGTTGAATGTTTGCTTTCAGTTTGAACACAACATTGGAAATTTTTTTATTTCTTTTTCAGTTCTAACTGTGGTTGCAAATTGTGAACCAAAATGACTATTAGGTTCATGGGTGGTTTCCAGCATTTTCCCCCAAAATATCTATGTGCCAGCTGTAGGAACAGGCCTGCTCTGTAGGCCAGTCTCCTCTGACCCCCAGATTGGTCTGGATGACCCACTACTGCCCTCCTATCAGCCAGACACAGATAAAGGGCCTCTGAGAAGGCAAATGAGCAGGACGCCTAAGCAAGGGCAGTAATAACCATGCTAAGTCTGTCAAGGTTTGAAGACAGGTCTATTCTGCATGTGGACAGTGGTGGCACTATGGTAAAGTTGATGAGAAGAATCAAATGGAATGGGAGAACCCACCAGTGGGCAGGGTAGAGATAGTTTAGTCAAGACAGAAGGCAGTCTTAAGTGTTCAAAGAGCTGTACTTTGGCCCCTTCTCCTCATACCAGATGGATTTTCTGGCAAAGACTTATCTGTAATTTTCCTTGTAGCCACTTTACAAAGGGAACAGAGCAAAGAAATCACTTGGATCTCGTTTCCCT
>NW_009953200.1:49412-53197 GCF_000747805.2 Chaetura pelagica | reverse complement strand
CTACAACAGGAGAGAGAATATCTTCAGTGCTGCTTTGGACCTAACAAGTCACAGGAGGCACCTTACCCCCCTACCTCCCAATTTAGGCATTCCTTGCATTTCTCTGATTATGATCCAGTTTTTGCCCTTTCCATTTGACTCTCAGTTCTACTAAAGAGCTTGATTGGATTCAAAAGCAGAGCTCAGGAAACCTCCGGAAAATCATCCGAGTCTCTCAAATACAGACTCTGGGAAATTCATGTGTCCAAAGTCTTCACGACCAGAACATGGGAATACCAGCTTGTCCTGAAGTTGGAACAAAACCAGCAACCTAGATACTCTAGATCCAGGTTTTTCATCTGGCCTCATCTCAGGGATATTCTGTCCCAGACCCAAACATGCCAAAATACTTTGGTGTTCTAACCCACATGAAAGCCCTTTCATACAGCTCCATTCCACACTTCCCAAACCCTCTTTTGTCTTCAACCAGACAAAAACACCTATGATTTTCCTATGTTCCAGAAATGTTTTCTGTTTGATCTTAAAAGGAACAATGTTTAATTTTAATTTTTTTTCATCTCAGAGTGTCATGTATCACTAAAGACTCAGGTGAGAAAAACTTAACCCCTTACCTGACTGTTCAAGTGAACAGGCTACAACAGCATCACACAAGTGCCTTCCAAACAGAGCTTTCTACCCTTCCACAATCAGGTACAACAAGACAAAATTCCTGCACTTCCTGAGTCTTTAAGGGTTAATTCCAATTTGATGGGTTTGAGGGTATTAACAAAACCTGGCCAGTGTCAGTCTATATCTGAATTTTATGAGCAAAAAAAGTGACATATAGCATTGAGGACCTTAAACATGCAAAAGGAAACAGATTCAGAGTTCAATATGGAAATCTGGCCTGACATGGGCCTAAATCATGTTTTTGTGGGCTTCAGAGAGAATGGGAGGGATGAAATAGGAACTCATACAACTTCAGGATGCTGCTCCTGTCAAAGCTTTTTCACCTGAAGCCTAAAATTGTTAATGGGACCTTCCTTAAGGGAAGACACTGTGATGATGTCTAGAAGCAACACGAGAGATGTTTCCCTCACCAGGTTCTGCTCCCCAGCAGAGCACTGAGTGGCCCCACATGCCTGCATGGCCATGCAGCAAGCACCAGTTGGGCACTGAGCTCTGCCTGGTTGACCTCCTGTACCCACCCAAACCCTGACAATACCCCACATAAAATTTTGTGTAGAGACTGCACATGCAGAAGAGCACCTACAGGCAGCTCTAAGGCAGGCAGGCATAACTGGAGTGAGAGTTATTAATAAAAATCCATGTGTTGCACAAAAACAGCCATAGGATAATTCTTCTACCGAGTTTTAGCTAAAAAAATATTTCAACAGGCTACTTATAAACCACTGAAACCAGGCATTTACTCCTGCTGCTCCTTTGCTTGTGCGTATACAACTTCTATTTTTCATGGTGCTACTCCAGTAACATAGTTTTTCATTCTTTTCCTCCAAAGACTCCCAGAATCCCAGTTTACATGGACTTTAATACCACATATCAGTAAAAAAATGCAGTCAGAATACTGAATCCATTACCATGTCTTTTTGGAAACTTCTGGAAAATTGTCATGCAACTGAAAGGAACATCAAAAAACAAGTGAATCCTAAAGAAACAGAAACAAAACACCCCTACACACACATACACTTCCTGATCCATTGCCTACTATAGAAGACATTAAAGAGAAGATATTACTGTAAAAGAAACATCTTCCCTTATGAAGCCATTTTCAAAAATACTATTCATACCTCCTTCATGCCTCATCCTTTACTTGATGCTTACAATTTCCTCCCTCTCAAACACTAGGCCTAGTTTTTGGTGAAAATCTTCCTAAATATACAGAGATGGAAAATTAGCTTCTGCATTATGTCATTGGGGAAGGGAAGAGAAGTAAAGGTCAGAAAGATACTCAAGCCAAAGAGATGCTCACCTCTTGCACTAACGTCTGCAAGAGATGTATAAGGCATATAAGTCATGATACACACAGAATTCTGCCAGCCCAGGTTTGCACAGGGCCACTGTAGCTTCGACCCTGCCACAAAGGTTACAGACCATGGGGCCAAAGCAACTCCTGAAACTTCACAGATCACCTCCAAAATTTGC
This sequence comes from Chaetura pelagica, assembly GCF_000747805.2. Taxonomy (NCBI): domain Eukaryota; kingdom Metazoa; phylum Chordata; class Aves; order Apodiformes; family Apodidae; genus Chaetura; species Chaetura pelagica. The sequence goes on along the minus strand of NW_009953200.1, from coordinate 51,055 downwards.
ACGCTGTCTTCTCCACTTCCTTTCCAGCTCCTGTGCAGCTGGGCCAGCCCAGCACCTTTGTGATCCACAAACTCCCCAAAGTGCCCCTTCCTGAGGAGAGCTACCAGTCACCCATGGTCCCAGCAGGGCAGCTACTAGAAAGGGGTGTTATCACAGCATTTAACCTTCAAAGATGTGCAAGTTACCTCCCAGATTTGCTCTTCATGCACGCAAAATGCTGGTTTGCACCATTTTTAGGATCAGGTCCTTCCAAGATTTGAAAGAAAATGAAAAAAAAAAAAGTAATCCTTGCAAACAATGTGATTTTTATTTATGGGAAAACCGTGTGTGCCAGGAGACAGCAGCACAGATGCATCAGCTTCAGTGAGCTCCCCAGCAGAGCAGCTTTCTAGTCATTACAAAACTTAGTTTCAGATTGGATTGCAGCAAGACTACCAACTTTAATTAGTGCAATAAGAGGGGAGTGGGTGAACAAGTCCCAAGCCTCCTTCTGAATAATTGTCTATTTGTTTATTATTAGAGCTTTCACAGGCTAATTATTTGCTTAAGAAAAAACCTTTAAGAATCCAGACTTTAAAAAATATATATATATTAAATCAGCCGTTTGTTTTTCCAGTGTGGGGTTTACACTGTAAGGTTCAGCAACACAATGTACCAGATATTTGATGTTACAGATGGTTGTGGGGAACCAGAAATACTTGAGGGAGGCAGGGCAGGATGTACTTTTTGTATCTCTTACCAAGAGCCTTTCCAGTAGCTTTTTAGCAAGAAATTCAGCAGAAATGCTTTGGCTCCCAACCACTTCTCCGAACCTGAATGAAGGGGCAGCTAGAGGGGCTGTGCTAATTGTGCTGAAGCACATGCTGATGTCCTGTGGAAGTTGCACGTGTGGTTCCTAAAAAAAAAAAAAAAAAGAGGCTAAAGCTTTAGTTTTATTTCAAACTTCAATGGCTCCAAGAATCACAGAATCCTAGGGGTTGGAAGGGACCTCGAAAGATGATCTAGTCCACCCCCCCCTGCCAGAGCAGGATCACCCAGAGCACATCACACAGGAACACATCCAGGTGGGTCCCACTAAGGATTCAACTGCAGAGCCCAAAGGCAGAGCTGCTTCTTGCACGTCCCCCCTGCACACACTGTGCTTCTTCTGCACAGGTACCAGGTCTCTCATTCCCTCATTCCCCCTCTCCCTTAGCGTTAACAGTTAATTATGACACACATTTCAATTAGCACACCCCCCGTGACCTCCCCCACGGCCCTGAAAGCTGAGGCGCGGGGCTCCAAAGGGTTAACCCCGCCGCGAATCCTTCGGATGTGCGATTTAATACTTCGCAACCGCTGAAAAAAAAAAAAAATTAATAATAATAATCGGAGCCCACATCATTTATTTGCTTTGGTCCGGGCACATTTGCCTCATGCTTGGCCGGGGCTGAGTTCAGACAGACACACCTCAAGCCCTCCAAGCGCGTCCCAAGCGGCCCGTGCCGGTTGTGCGGAGAGGCTGCGGTTATTTGGAGGGAGCCCAAGGATTAGGTGTTCCCCAGGAGGCTTTTTTTTTTCGGTGCCGGGAGAACGGGCTCCGCTCCTCCCCGCCCGCCTCGAAAGCCCACGGACCCGAAAAACACGCGGGGAGAGAGCGAGAG
>NW_009953200.1:0-49341 GCF_000747805.2 Chaetura pelagica | reverse complement strand
GCGAGTGACGCGTGACCGGCCCGCCACCTCCGGCCCCCTCCGCAGAGCTGACTCCGGCCCTGCCTTCCCCTCTCTCCCCTGCCCGCTCCCGGGGGCTATTTTCAAATTCCTTTCCCTTTTAATTCGGGGTTTTCTCCTGAATCACTGTCACCGCAAAGAGATGCGCGCGTGGGTTTCGGCCCAACGTGCCCCCCAGGCAAAGCCCCCGCCTTGTCCCTGCACTTTCAGGTTAGTTTGCTTTCTGGATCTTGAAATTAAATAGCCGGTTTGTCTCCTGGGATGTGTTTTAGGACCCTGTCTCTGTCGCTGCCTTTTCATCTCGCCTGACCGTGTCTCACGTTTTGATGGCACAGCAGCAGCTTCACCCTTCCAGGGGCACAAAAATAAAGATGTTTGTCTAACTTGTGCTCTTGCCCTTCTTCAAAAACTATATAAAAATAAAAATCAAGCTTCAAACATGATTGAGGTTGTAATTTTTAAAAGCAGTAGCCGCTGAAAGCATCAAGTAAAATCAACTCTGTAAAAAAAAAAAATGGTCTTGGATACTAATTCAAGCTTTGGCACTGGTGGCAGCCAGTGGTTTATCTCCTGCAGAAGGTAGGTTTGAGGCAGAGAGCTGGATCACACGGAGGGGCTGCGTGCCCAGGGAAGTGGTAGCTGTGCCTGCAGGCTGCCCAGCAGCTCTGGTCACCCTTGGGCACCACTGCACTGCAGCAGAGCTCCTGAAGGGAGCAGGGCCAGGCCAGGTGACACTTTCTGCGTTCTCAGCCAGGTGGTTCCTGCATTCTCATGACTTGGGATGCAGCTCCTCTGCAGAGGAGACTTCCTGAGAAAAGCTGGTGACAGCAACCACAGGCCTTCAGGAGGTTATTTGGTCACACCCCTATAGCCACAAGGCCAGTCTCCCCACACAGGCAAGAGAGCCTTGACAAAGAAACGGTACCAACTGTGCAAACAGGATGTGCTTACAGCCCAAACTCATCTCCTAAGGATCCAGAAGGGATTAGGAAGTTAAAAGGTGCTACCATCTCCTGGGCACTACTTTAATTCGTTTGCTACCACCTCATAAAAGGTCTTAACACAAGGAACACTGCAAGTATGCTGGGTGTCCCTTAAGTGACATGAGAAACCACAGTATCATACAAACCCCTGTGCTAAATCAGTGTGCTGCCTCTCATATCCAGTCTCTTCATGGTGGCAGCACCAGGTCTGTTAAGAGGCAGATGCCCTCTTCCCTTAGAGAAACTCCTACATTTGAATTCCTACCATAATATGCTTTGGAAAGACAAAAATCAGAACTTACACCAAATCTTGGAAGGAGAAAAGGGGGTGAGAGCCTCAATCAACCCAGGGATGCTCATGAGAAGCACTTCATTTCATCCCAAGCAGCAAGGCCAATTTGATGCACATCAGCTGGAGTACAGTGCTCAGAAACCTCTGCAGAGCAGGAGTAATCAAGCCATGATCTCCTGCTCCTTAGATTGCTTTGTTGTTCGGTTTTTTGAGGGGTTTTTTTGTGTTTTATTTTTTCAAGTCCCAGAAAGAATACAAGCAATGGAACAGGCTGCCCAGGGAGGTTGTGGAGTCTCCTTCACTGGAGACATTCAAAACCCACCTGGATGTGTTCCTGTGTGATGTACTCTAGATGACCCTGCTCTGGCAGGGGGGTTGGACTAGATGATCTTTCGAGGTCCCTTCCAACCCCTAGGATTCTATGATTAATGCTCAGAGACAGATTTGATGTTTGTCATGGAGTCATCATCCTTGCCCAAAGGAGATGGAGGAGGCATGGTCTCAAGGGGGAGCAAGATGAATGCAGTGAGACACTGAAGCACGATCTCACTAAGAATAAGGTAGGAGATCATGAATTTGGTAACTCATAAAAGGTTCTAAGTGCTATCACAATCTACTAAGACAAAAATCCTCTTTCACACTCAACATATGAGAAACAGCAGACAAGCCATTTAAAACCTCTCCATCTCTTGGATGGGTTTTTAATGAGCATTATTACCATCTCACTTCATGGTCCAATATATCAAAAATTTACATAACTTTCAAACAGTCATAGGTATTAGCATTCCTACATTCTAGGTGAGAAAGCAAGTAGAAAAGATGGAGTGATTTGGGTGTCAACTGCAGTGGTAGAAATAGAACACCCTGTTCCTCCTGAGCAGCACTAATGGTCTGTTCCTGTTGCACACTTTTTATGAGGCAGATATTTGACCTGCTACACTATGATGCATTAAAAAAAATAAGTAATGAGTGGGTGGGTGATCTCACCAGTGTCTTTAAACCTCCTGCAATGTGTGGGTTACAAGGTTTGACTCACACAAAACTAGCACCAAATTTGCATGCTGTGTCAAAGAAACAGCAGGAGAAGGAGTGCATAAGTGATGGAGAAGGAAGAATAAAACCTGAAGAAGAGACAAGTCAAATAAAAGGTCTAAAGAAAACATAAGGCAAGAATGTCCACAAATAGAAAAAAAACAAACAAACAAAAAAACAACACAGAGACATTCAAGCTTGACAAATTGCTTCCCATTTAGGGAGAAGAGATACTGAGAAATACGTATTTCATCTTATTTGGATCAAAAAGAACAGGTGTGACATTGATCCCTCCCCATCACTGTCAACCAGATCAACTCTCCTACCCCAGCTCCCACCCAGCTGCCCAAACCACTACAAACTAAATCAGAATCAACTGCCAAGATCATGTTGCAGAAAGGAAGATATTAAATCCATCCAAACATCCATCTGCTTCCAGGCTGAGCTTCTACCCCTACATTATCCAGAGCTCCGAGCACTGGGAGTCTCAGGAGGTGACTCTGCCATAAGACCTCGTGACCAGGCCCCACATTTATGAATGAAATTGCTGGGTTTTTCCAAATGTAAGATACAAGACCATGGATGAATGCCACCTTTTTTTTTTTTTCTTCTTCTTTTACAAACCCCTAGGAGAATGAGTACACTGCATTTCTTCAATTCAATGCTGATGTATCTGATTTCCCTCCAGGACAGACCAAACATTAAATAACATTGAACAGGCTGAGTGCGTAGCTAAAATACTTGCAATGAAAAGTTTTCATTCTCAGCTTATTTCCTGGTTTACAAAAGCTCTTATCAAAAAAGCTCTCTAAATTGGAATTAGTTAGTGATCCAGGTCTCTAAAGCCCAGGGACTGGAAGTGAAGATTTCTTAATTATACCAGCAGGGGCTTGATTTCTATTCTTAGTGCAGCTGGGTAATGTTGTTAGGTTCTTGCAGAGCACTGCTTTTCACTGGCAGGGGTAGCCCCTGGTTTACTTTGACAAAAATAGAGAGCTCTTTAAATTGAAGCATCTTCACATGTGTGTGTAACAGAGCATGTGCCCTTCAGCCACACACACCACCAACTCTTCAGCAGAGCCCAGGTTCCCTTAAAGTTCAATAGCTCCTTACTTGGGAATTTAATCACCACGTTCAGAGTTTAAACCGATCTAAAATTTTCAATTTCAAACTATTTTTTTTCCTCCCAATGGGACTTTACAACACCCTAGTGTCCTCTTTCTGAAGGAACTAATTACAACTCCATCCACAGAAAAAAACAGACCAGCCCTGTAAGCAGCTTTTGAGGTCATGACCCAGATGATGAGCAGCACCACAAGAACCCCCCAATATTAAAAACATCCACTCCCAGTGACTGAACTTCTGTACAAATCACTCCCCTCCTGTGTAACAAGGACATCCCCAACCTAGAGAACAAGTACCAAAACCAGCCTTACAGTTTTTATAGGACAAAAAACCTCACCAAGAAAGAAACCGCTACAGATTCAATATCTGGCACTAAAATCCTTGAAAAACTCTAACAAAACAGCTCACTGAATAAAATATGGTGCAAAATACAGCATCACGTGCCCGTAGCTGCAGTTTCAGTGCACTGGGCGTAAGGGGCAGGGGGAAAGGAGACTTTAGTTTATCTTCTTAAGGCTCCTGGACAGAATCCAAAGAACTGGGTTCAGTCCCCAAGTAGGTCATATTTTTTCTCTCATTAAAATACTTGACTCATACTGGCAACGTTCTCTGAAGAGAAATGAACTCTGGAACAAGATAGAGCTGTAGTTGTTAAAGCAATTATTTAAGTCTCATCATTTGATGGCTACTAATCCATCAGGGTGGCTGGCGGGCATCCTTGGCATCCCTTTTTTTTTGCCCACACAGTGCACAAAACTCCGACAGGGCAAGTCAACTGCACATCACAAGGCACCCGGTGGCCACATGCACTGCTATTTTTATAAAAGGCACAGAAATCCTGCATCTTTACATTCCTGTCTGTTCAAGCTGCTTTATCAAAACTCAAACTTTCTTGCTGGGAAACTGCTCTCTCTTTGGTACCTTTTCTGCCAAAATCCAACTGTAACAACAAAAGTTTATAAACAATGAAAATTCCAGCTGCTTGACATCAGCTATGTGAAGCTTTCACTTCACACTGATACAAATATTTACCCTGAGCTCTGGCAAAGCTTTCCTTGCCCATGTCGCCCTTAATCATACATTTTTCCTTGATTGAGTTATGCTTTCCAGTACGTGATTTGCTCTGGTTTACTTTTTAACACATCCCAGAGGCTTCGTCAAAATCAGCTCTGTGCAGGCCATGTCATTTGGTAGCTGCCAAACATGCTATTCAGAAGGACCTTGGCAAATAGCAAAACACTGTCTTTTTCTAACTGCTCTAATAAATGTGTTTGTTCTTTTCTGACCACCATTTATTTTTTAGATCCCACATATCCATAAAGCAATGAGCCAAGAAAGTAAGCAGAAACACACTCCTTTTCCCTTTAATCTGCTCCCTTGAGGCCCATCCTAACTTCTCTTACAGACACCTTAGAGCTAAGAAGCTGCAAACTATCGATGACTCACTTTTTATTATTTACAAGACAGAAAGGTTATTATCAGAGGGAAGAATAAGAAAAAAAAATCACTTTGTTCCTGTTTTAATGCTTGCAAAAGTATATATACAGGAGTCAAACAACTCTACCTGAACAAACAGGATCACCACAGACTATTCTGATAATTAGAATTTTTCCAAAAGAAAGAAAAAACCCACCAAACCAGATTTCTCTGTTACCTTCAAATAAAGCCAAGTGCAACAAGGAAGAAAATCTCATCTACAATAGCTAGCAGAGAAGAGAGACTTATTTCAACCTATTTCTGAAAGAGAACTCAAATCTAAACCAATCTAAGGTATTTTTCTTCCCCTTCCCTTTTGCTGCCCCTACAGCCCACTTTCCACTCGGAGAGGAAAAAGGAAAGCAACAAAGACAAAAGGTGTTGAAGAATGTTGGGCCCTGGGCAGAAGTTGCTGTAACTCTGCAAGGAAGTTTGTTCTTGCACAACAGAGCCCAGCTTCTGGTTTATCTTTGTGTGCAGGGATAAGGATAGACTGGTCTCAGTGAAGGGAGATGGGAATTCTACTGTTACCTTAAACATGTACAGGATTTTATGCAGATCATGTATTTACATGACAGACTTGGCTGTAGGTGTGATTAAACACTGACTTGGGACAAATTTATTATCATATAACTTTCCTCAATGTCTATCTTGTCATTCCTCTTCTTTCCCAGGATTTAGTCTAACACTGTATTTGCAAGAGCTGCCTTTTTTATCATCACCTGATACTGTGGTGTCAGAATTCCCCTAAAGCAACTGGAAAACATTAATCACCATAAAGAGCTACAACTTATAGAATGTAAGAAAACCCAACACCCCAAAACACAGCAACATAATAACACATTAGCTAGTGTTCCAGACAGAAGTGATGAAGTTTCCGTTACCTAAGAAGGTATTTGTGTCTCATAACACCCTCAACAATCAAAGTACAGAAAAAGATGTGTCTAGGAAGTTATTTATTATATTGCAAGGAAGACACAGAGCTCAATTCAGCTGCCCAAACCAAATGATCTATGGCTCCTCCACATGACATGCCATGGGATATATGTATGGAGGAAACCACCAGCAGAGGTTACAGCACAGGCCTCAACAGTAGCTGCTCATTAGACTGGTATTTGTGGCCTGCTTATCCCCAAAATGCATTCTATTAGCCACACTTTAGAAGCTCACAGTCCTCTCTGCTGACCATAATGGTAGCTCAGATGACTACAGGCATCCACAAGACAGAGAGGCAAGTTCAAGGAGATGAAACCTAACCCATATGCCTCCCACAGAAATACACATCACAGCAAACTGGCCTGCAAAAGGGAATTTCTTCACATGATCTTACAGATACTAAACTCACATAAGCTGACAGAAAAAAAATACAAGAACTGCAGCTTTCTACAGAAGAAAATGGACATTCAAAAGTACCATCAGTAGTTCAAAGATGAGTTTACTATCTCACTTGTAAAGTACTCCTTTTACTAGAATTAATCCCATAAACAGTCACTGGGAAAAATACTTACGAAGGCTGAGAAAAAGAGCAGTGGAAACCACAACCACATGCTTGATTTTTCAAATTACTGGATTTTTAATTTTTTTATTCACACATGAAACAAAGAATTTGGACTCGAACCACCTTCCAGTGTCTCCAAAGCTTACTCTAACAGGGTTAAAAAAAACCAAGACACCTTCAAGGCTTTTGACCACATTAAAGAAAACATCAAATCTCTACTCAGGTGAGATGTCTTCAGTTACTGGAGTGAAAAAAAAAGTTCCTACTGGCTCCAACACCAAAATTTCACTATGGATTTCAATGGTGGCTCTGAAGAATTTCCTGGAGTTTGACAGAACTGAAGAGATGCAGTAAATGACAGTTATTCTCTACATGCTCTGTGGACTTCTTCCAACAGCTTCTATATTCCTTACCCTCCCCACCAAATCTCAAAGTCAATCAGTAACATCTCTTGCTTCTTTACCTGTTCCCTCAGTGCTCACAGCTTCTTCCCAGCATCAAAAAAAGTGGATGCTTTTCTCCTTTATCTATAAATACAGTAATTTTCCCTTCTGTGTTTCCAAGAACTAAAGTGGAATTTTAAATCTACATTGTTTTTTTATTAAAAATCAGATTATTTCTTTTTCCCCAGGGATCTCAATGGGAAACTTGACTGCCCTAGCAGTTCTAGGTGTTATTCCCAGGTGCAGAGTCAGTAGAGGGAGCACAAGAGCACACGAAAATGTTAAAGAGCTACAAAAATTCCTTATTCAATCTTTAGCAGTATTTTTTTGTTTGTTTGTTGTTTTGTTTTGGGAGTGGAGGTGTTTTCTTAAATATTCCCATCTACCTTATCAGGTAATGAATGCTTCAAAATCATGCAAGAAAACCATGTTGCTTAGAGGAAAAAAAAAGACCCAAACCCCAAAAGTTTAGCAGTACAGAGTAAGAGCTGGAAAGCTCTCACCAAGCAGAAAAACAAGCAACTTTCTTAAAATAGGCAACTTAATTATAAAGCTGAATAACTTCCTGTTTTAGTAACTGCCACAATGTATTTCTGACCATTTCCAGGCCATAGTTTGTAATCAAATATAATAATCACAGCATCATTCATTAGGATCCACCAAAAATGATGGTCTCTCTATTGAGGCCTTGGTCAAACTTTTGAACGTGTTACAAAACTGAAAACAAAATTTGCTTGGTTTTGGATTCTGTAGCAAAACACAGATCTCAGGTTCATCCAAAATTTGCTGGATTCCCAAAGTTTTTCAAGAATTACTCACATTGGGCTGCTGAAAATGTCTGGATTCACCTTAAACAAACTTGGAGCCATTTCTGTTTTTTTTTTATTATTATTATTATTATTCTTTTTTTATCAAAACTATGATAAATTAAATTATTGGATATAAAACCAGAGTAATCACACCGATGTTATTGGTGCTATTCCAACGTTGAACCAGTTACAATTAAAACTTTTACATGCATCTCAAGGCTGATGGGGGGAAAAATAAACCCAACAACTCTTTCCATGAGTCCTTGCAAACCACTGAGCTGAATATTCTTATTATTGTGCATAAAACTCTGTCACACTTTGGGGTCCAAATGCCTACCAGAGGACTCAGAGCAGTTGCACTACTAAGTATATGCCAGATTATGCTCTTCCATGTCATTTCAATCCATGACACAAAACTATGTTCTTTAGACTGAAAGTTCTTTGAAGACCCTGCAACTCATTCAGAACAGCTTTCGAAACAGTGAAGTACCACACTATTTTTCCCCCAAACTACAAAATTCATCAAAACTGAAGATCTTACTGCTTTTTTACTTCCTATCCAAAGCAACAAATTCTCTGTAAAACAAAAGACACCAGTATTTTGCTTCTTACATTGTCACATGTGAAGCATAGAATCATAGAATACCAGGTTGGGATGGACCTCAAGGATCATCTGGGCCAACCATTGAGTGCTATGATTTTGCAGAAGAGTAATAGGAATAGAGAAACAAGAAAAGAAAAATGAAAAGTTTTCAGTCAGCTTCATACGTTAAGCCCAGTATGCAATAAACTTCTGCAGAAGTGCTCTATAAAGCCACTTGATTATTTCTTTAAACACCAACACAGCTCACACCCAAAATCACAGAATCATCATGAAGTCCAACCTTAACCTAAATCCACCAACCATAGCATGATCTACCCATTCAGTGCCTAAATCATGTCCCTAAGCACTGTATCTGTATTTCCTTTAAACACATCCAGGGATGGTGACTCCACCACTTCCCTGGGCAGCCTGTTCCACTGTCCAACCACTCTCTGGTAAAGAAATTATTTCTAATATCCAGTCTAAACCCCCCCTGGTGCAACTTCAGGCCATTTCCTCTGGTCACTTGAGAGAGGAGCCCAACTCCCACCTCCCTACAACCTCCTTTCAGGTAGTTGTAAAGGGCAATGAGGTCTCCCCTCAGCCTCCTCTTCTTCAAACTAAACAATCCCAGCTCCCTCAGCCTCTCTTCATAGGGCTTATTCCAGCATTTTAAAAGCAGAGACCCCCTTCCAGTCTTTCCATCTTTGCAGAATTTTAACTTGGCCATGGAATATGCCAGAATAACTTTTCTCCCTTCTGCTCTTGACAAACAGAAAATCAGAGCCCAAACACACCAGCTCAAGGGCAATCTCACATTCAAGTCCAACCAAACATTCAGAAATCAAGAAAAAACCCCAAATCTTCAGGAATATTTGAACAACTTGGCATTCCCAAAGGCTAATGAAAATTTCTTGCAGTAACTTTCATACAATTCCTGCACTTTCTGTGCTGGCTCACTGGGGTCTTCACTGCTACCACAGGACTTCAAGAAATTCCCATGTAGTATTTTAATATTCTGTTGAATCCCATTACTGCACTGCTCAGCCTACATTTTTTTTATCACTCATGAATCTTTTCTTCTGCTGGTTCCCACCTCGTATGTGCTAAGGCAAATATTGTGATATCTATCTTCAAATATTTATTTATATATATTCAGCAAGTATGAATCTGCCCAAGTGTCATTACAGCACTGTATTTCTTGCACTTGTTGAAAGGAGGGACCAGTTCTAAAAGGTCAGAGGGTATAAACAGTGTGTCTATTTGCTTCCAATTAGCTCTATATTGCATTTGTACAGCTGAAAGTCATCTTTGAGAGCCAGGCTCTGCAAAAATCAAGCTCATATGGGTTATGGAAAAAATAATAACAACAAAGCTACCTTGCCACATCTTGGTCACTACCTTTAGGTCAAGATTCCTGTGAACTTATTCATTCTATCAGGGTTCTGCTGGAGATTTGTATCTACAGACACGAGGTGCATAAAGCATTCAGAATTACAGGCACTTTCAATTTTTTTGTTATGTCCCAGCAAGACACTGACTTTCTGAAGTTAATGGCCAAGAGTTTTCTGAAAAATAAGCTCTTCTCCAAGACTCCCAAATGAGCTCCAGAAACCGAGAACCACAAAATGGCCTAAAAATATATCATTGTTTTATACAGGAAGTGGATAAATGGTTTCCATCCCAAGTAAAAGCAGAGACAAAATCCTGACTGATAAATACTACCTGCATTAAATTACATTTCACATCATAATGACCATTTCAGAGTTACAGAAGATTTTGGAAAAGCCCTGCTTATAGAACAACTATATTCTTTTGAATATATTCTTTCTTTTGAATTCAAAAAAGTTAATATCAAAACTATAGTGTAAACATTTGAAAATGCTAAACCAAGAATACTGAGGCCTCATTGATCTCAGCAGTATCCGTGTACACAAGACACCTTTGGAAAACAAAGGAGAGATGGTACTAATAAAAGAACTAATCTTAACTTCATGGAGATTCAGAGCAATGCACAATTGCTGTACTACTGGACTGTCAGGTAATCTACTGCCTCTTTAAATAAATCTAAATATTAAGTCTGGGATGGATCAACCTGAGAAAAAATGCTAAAATATAACTGCTAAAGTTAATACTTAATACTTGCTTTTCTACAAGACTCAAAATGAAAAAGGCTTTCCAACTATTATAAGATGTACTGTCTTAATCTACATTTCAATAAGATATTTAAAGGCAATGTTGGAACTGTCAAGGACTCTTTCTTAAGCCTGAGAGAGGCCTATAAAGGACTGCTGACAGTTTCGTTTTCTGTGACACGGAAGCATTATTTTATCAAGAAAAAAATATTATATTTGTATTCATTTGAGCACTCCTCTTTGTGGGCTTCTCAAAACCCCCAGATGTATTTGGTGGCACAAATGCTGTAGTGCCACTTGTGTTGTCAGGAGCCCTTACGATCAAGGTAGATGAAGAGATTAGCACAAATGTACATTCTTCTGTCATGTTTCCTACAGAAAGGCTAAAAATCAAACTAGAATGAAACTTCTCACCAAGATGCCCATCAACTGTAAATGTACTCTCAAATGTGTCACTCAACCTGTTGTTTCCCTTCAGTGGCCAAAACACTATGGAGGGTTTTTTGAAGAGATCTTCATTGTTGCAATTTACATATCTGTCATTAATACGTATATTTTCCTTCTTTAAATACACATTTGTTATTTTTGCTTCTTTAGTTTTGGTTGTAGACACTTTTAAAATAGCATCTCAAGCACCTTGTTAAATTAACTTTCGTTAATAATGTGGCTCCAGTTAGAAAAAAGCTTTTATTCTTGTGTGAATGTATACATCCAGACCATAAACAGTTTCTAATTAGTCACATGTGGATTAAATGCAGACTTGTATGCCATAAACCAACATTGAAGTGTATAAGAAACTGTCAGTCAGATCAAAAGTCAATCCAAAATCATCCCCATTTGCAGAGCTGAGATGCTGTCACAGTTAGTTAGCCATAAATGTTTAAAACAGCAACCAAACTTTTATTCTAATTGAGCATGAGTTGAAAGGCTGAACACTTTGATGTCTTTGCTTTTATCATTTGTATATAGCTTAAAACAGCAGGGTATTTTTTTCTTTCTTCTTAGAAATAGGAGACATTACTCCTTATTGAAAATATACAGGTAGGTGAAGCTGTATTTGTGGAGCCAACGTATGGTTTCCAATCATCCATGTAATCACTTGCAGCCCTAGTCCTCAAAAGTCCAATTACAGTAGTTTCTCATTACTATTTAACCTTTTCTTCATGTCAACTATTGACCAAAACAGAAAAAAACCAAACAAAAAAAAACAACCCTCATCTTCAGAATATTATCTGGAATGAGATCCCACATCCCCAAGAACTTGAATGGCATCAGCTTTTCCAATCCTTTGATTTTTCAGGAGGGGAGAGGGCAGCAGAGCCTGTTTGCAGGAAGCCTATTTGAGCAGATGCCTACAATCTGAGAACACGTTAACAGAAACTTGAGAGGCAGCAATGAAAAGTCCAGACCTAATCTTATTATAGAAACACTCTGTCTGGTAGGAAAGGGAAATGCACACACAGTGCCAGTCGGGTGGAGCAAGCAAAGCAAAGCAAAGCAGCCCCTCACTGCAGCTCAGGGAAGAGCAGGAACACCCAGCACAGGGTACCTCAGATAACTCCTCTGCTTTGGTGAGACAAAAAAACCACCCTCTTGCAAGAATACAGTTCCCAACAAAACATCCACACCTCTCGCTTCACTGGGGCCACAAAAAGTAGTTAAAAAAAAGATCCCATTACCTTCAATAGACACTTCAGTATTCCCCAAATTCATCACCTACCTGCTCCAGGGGTTAAACTTCCTGCTGTCATTTGTGGTGTCCCAGCATGACCAGGACTGATCAATGGCACTACCCCCTCATGTGATCTGCTGAGAAGATGATGCAGAACATCTGCACACCTGGGTTCAGTGCCCTCCTGACAGCACACCCACCTCTAGCTAAAGCCACAGCACTGCCAGCACAGCATTGCCAGCAGGAAGAGGAGTGGAGGGAAAGGGGCAGGAAGGAAAGACTTCTCCAAGAGAGAGTCCTCCCTCCATCCCTGTGCTAAGCAATGCACCTCAGTGAGGACAGTTTGCAGAGGGGTCCCATCTGCACACAAGCATCACGGCATTGCCCTGTTTTACTTGTGTCAGGTGCAGAAAACCCACACAGATCAAATCCCTGAGCATCATCCATGCCTAACAGGCCTGAATTACTACTGAGCCAGTGCAATAGGACAGACCCAGTGGCTAACAATGCACCCCTCTGATGAACTGGCTCCCCCTGCCCTTTCTGCAGCACCACCTACCCTGCTGTCACAGTAAGTCCCTGGGGATGGGGCTGCAACCGCTGTGCCTGAGGGCAGCCATCCACCTCCAACCTCCCCCCTCACAACTCATGTGGTTCAGCATTTGTTTAAATCCCAGCTCTTTCTCCTGAGACAGGAATTAGCAGGAACCGATTGCAATCTGAAGCAAGCAGCTTCAGCAGGCTTCTGCATGACCCCCCCCCCTCACAACTCATGTGGTTCAGCATTTGTTTAAATCCCAGCTCTTTCTCCTGAGACAGGAATTAGCAGGAACCGATTGCAATCTGAAGCAAGCAGCTTCAGCAGGCTTCTGCATGAACAAAAGGAAAAATTCAGGAGGGAACCTCAAGGCAGCTATTCCTTGGCCTGGAATTGCAACTCTAAGCATTTCAGCTCACACACACTTTGTGCCAAAACTTACAGAAGCGTCTAAGTAACCAAATCATCACCAGAGCTAACCTGTGCTGACAGATAACAGGAAGTTACCCAACTTCAAAAAGGGACCAACAACTGGAGATGTCAGGAGTGGAAGCAGTGCATGGTCTGTCCTTAAGTCTTCACAGAAGGCACTTGACAATTCAACAGCTTCTCTTGACAGAAATTACCATAAAGTTTCTATGATCCAAAGGTCATAGCTGAGGCCAAGAAACTCTTATGCTAGGGACTGTATGAAAAGATGTTAAGGCACAAATTCAAGTACCTAAGAAACAGATGGGAAAGGCTTATGAGAAAATTATGATTCTTGTTTTCCAGATAAAGAGCAGGGGAAAAGGAGACCTATTTTGCTCTCACCTTTCTTTAAGCAATAGCTTAGCCTTGCTGCTTCCAAGAAGAGATAAAGCAACCTTTGATGGTTGGTCCAAGGACACCAGAAATCTGTGGCAAAGCTGGGAACTCCACACAGCCAGAGGTCCATTCATAACACTATCCTAATTCACACAGACCGTTAGCCAAAAGGTGATTAGAAAGAGTCTCCTCAAACATTCTGCACATTGAAACAGTGCCCAGCATATTCCCTCCAGAAATCCTGTGTCAGGGCTTCTCCCCTCCCTCCAGCCAGCCTGGGCATATGGTGGCAGTGGGGAAAGCAGTTGTTTGTACAACTTAGCTTTAGTTTGGAATTAAAAACAGGCTGCAGGATCTGTGGGAACAGGGTATCTAGCAGTGATTGTGGCCATTATTTTTCTCTTTCATAGTGCTACCTTTTAAACTACGCTTGAGATCTTTGTTGCTGTCTAGTACCCTGTGGCACTGGCCTGGCGTGATGAGACTTTGGCGAGATACAGCACATAAAAGCATACACTGTAAGTGTGACTAATTGCAATGACAAGGTTGGGTTGGAGGTAACTTGTGAGTGATCTAGTGAATTGAAAATGCCTGCGCGCTCTGCCTAGGAGCAGTGAAAAAGAGAATATGGGCAGTGCCAGTTGCATGCTCCAGGCAGGAGCCTTGCTGAGAACACAGGAGAAACACACCATACCTTATTAACACGCCCAGCTTCTCAACGAGCTCTTTAGAAAACAAATATATAGCATCAGCAATCAACCATATTATTATTAATAATGCAGTTAAAATGTGTGGAGGAGGTGAACTTGGTACGAATCCAGCATTTGAATGATGTAGTATTAAAATGAAAGTCTCTGCTTAGGTACCCAAAGAACACAGACATTGCTACAAAAACCCAAAACGCAGCATACAAAGGCATGCAACTAACTACAACCCAGCTCAAGTCATGAATAAAAACAATGCAGTAATTCTTTGCACTCTAGAGCATCTTTCAGAAATCATCCTGCATGGATTCCCTGGTAAATACAAGATCCTTGCAAGAGAGACACTGAACAGCGGCCTGGTTTTCAGGATGAGAAAGGGAGTCAAAAAGAATCCCACACCCCAACATCAGTGGAAGATCACAGATCAGATCACACTGTGATCGTGACAAAGGACCCTTGAATGGCATTTTAGTGTAGCCTTTGAGATAGCTATCTCTTCAATTCCTCTGGAAGAGGAAAACCAAAGTCCCTTTCCTTTCATTGGGCCATCAAAATGGTGATGCTGACCTATTATAGACATGCTCTTCCTTTATTGTTCTTCCATGTTGTCACCTTATGGTGTCATTTTCCTCATCTACATAAACACACAAGAGTAAAACTCTATAATATCTGTGATTAAACACATCTCTGTTTAAAGCAAAACTGAAATTTATCATCATAGAGCTCATGGTGACACAGTATAGTAGACACAAATTCACAGAATACACACTTTTTGTTGTTACAGTTAATTGCCTGAAAATACAGTAAAAAATACAGGGTTAAACCAAAACGCAGTCATCAGGCTTCAGTGTTTGCCCCTCAAATGTAAAAAATAGCACTGCATGAAACAGAGCTTAAATTTTATTGCTGTTACAACCTGCATAGATGTTTATGGTGTGACATTTTCATATTGCACCCCTGTAACACTGGAGATATTTTTCAATTAAAAAAAAAATCACAATAGGAAAATGAGAAATTCACTTCCAGCCTCAAGTATCACCTGGGATGTTCATTATACTTCCCCCCCCCACAACACTTTTCTCTTGATAAGCCTTTCCTGGAGCACAAATACAGTATTGCCACTCCAGGGAAGCTCTGGTCTTTAACAACTATCCAATCTCGTGTACGTGTTCATTCTATTTTCCCAAAGTTGCTCAACACCTTTACATTCCCTCCACCCAACAACTGACAGGCCAGTTTGCTCCTTGAAACTTAAAATACTGCTGCCTTTCCTCTATTTAACCACTACTGGGGGATTTAAATGACTTCCAGACATAATTTTAACATTAACTTGCTTTAGATTGAGGCCTCTACATACTTTACCCCTCATCAATTTCCATTCTGTTGCCGATCACCTCATCCCAATACAGGACATACCTTTGGCTTGTGAGAGTCAGAGTTTCATTAACTCTGTTCAGGCTTTTATACTGAATCTGAGAATAAGTTTACCTGTTGTCAACGTTAAAAAGGGTTTTAAATGACAGGTTTAAAGAATATTAACCTAAAACATGTAAACTGTAAGGGATTGCCAACCAGTGGTTGATTTATTCCATAGAGTGCTTGCCCTTACGAAGCACTATTAATAGCTACCAAGTAATTATTGCTGGTTTTTTTCCTTGACCTAAATAAAGTGAAAGCATATATTCTGTTATAAACTAGAGAATAATAACCACCACTAGATAGTCATCTGAACAAAAAAAAAAAGAAGCCACACCCCCCCCTCTTAATTGTGTTGAGGCACACCTGACCAGGTCACCAGCTGAAAAAGAGACCCACATTTCTGAACAAGGAAGCTGCTTCTGTTTGATTTCCAAAGTCAAATCATTGATGGTAAACAAATGGAAGTGCACAGAAGGAAAAGAAATCCACCCTAATCTAACAAACTTTGTGAATATTTTCCCAGCAAATATTACCCACATCCTTCAAGGTCAGAAGACACAACACCAAGGACACAACAGCAATTTCTTCTGATAATCTGAGGAATAGTTACCCAGCTGGGATAAACAAAGATGCAATTTTTGAGGAAAGACCAGAAGAAAGGAGATGGAAACCTTCTCTTCCAATACTCCTAGAGCTGACCAAAGCTCTTACAGAGACAGATCTAAAGCCATGTAACTTTGTTCCTTGCTTTTATTAACCTGATCTGAATAAGCCACTGAATTACTGAATATTGGTTGAATCTAAACCTTTATACTTTACTAGACTGATCTGTTGAAGTTTCTTTAATTCTTTTTAAATTCAACATGCCCACTGGGGGGCAACCACTTTTACTCCTTTATTGAAAAACACTGACTCACAAAATGTGGTACAACCAACAGTCATTCCTTTCCACCTTCTTGTGATTATAAGCCAAGATATCTCATCCTTGTTGATTAATGATGCGAACCAATGGCCACTGACATCTGATCACCATCAAGAATGTGCTTTCTCTATTAAAAATTTGGCTGATACCTTAACAGAAACATTATTCAGAAGTTATACTCCCATATCTTAAAATTTGAAGTATTCTGTCAGGCAGAAAGGGAAAGAAAAACATGTGTCCCCCCCTTTTGCTTTTCATACAGCTGATGAAAAGAAAAATGTTTCCAGTTTTGCTGTGCATTTTGCTGCAAATTTGTCACACATCTCTAATCATTTCTACTAAATGTGGTTACCAGCTTCAGTGACAGTTTTGTTGGGAGGAAATCACAAGGCTTAAAAAGTGTGCACATTATATTAGTTTCCTTTTGAAAACCGTTATCGTGGCTGCAAATGTGTCTCCATCGGAGAAGTGGGACGCTAAGGAAACCATTGCAAGGAGGAGGATGTGAGGCATCTTATCACAGCAACGAGTGGGAGTGCATTTCCTTGTAGTTGCTGTAATAGTAATGGTAATTCTTAACTAAAAGGCCATAACGATAACATCTAGAAAATGGCACAGTGCTCTCTGCAATGTAACAGGAATATTCCAGAGCAGGATGGCAATCAGCTGCAAACAAAACAAGTTAATTCATAAAAATTATATAGCCTCTCTCTGCATTGCTTTCGAGATAAATAGGTGAAGGGTGAAGCTTGAAAATGGGATTTTTAAGCTGGTTTTGTTTGTTGTTTGATTTGGGGTTTTTTAAAAGCATCTGAAGGAGGAAGAGCTTTGCAAGAGGGACGCTCCAAAAGTGCCATTTCAAGTGTTTTTTTTTGTTTTCAAAACCTCTTTGACTTAGGACAAAAGGAGAACGAGGAAAGTGTAAGGAGCTCTTTCAAGTAAAAAGGGACAACCGGGAGGGCAGAATTTTGGTTGAAGATTTCTGTTACATCCTGTACGTCCAGTCTCCAGGCAGAGCTGAGGCAAATGAGCCAAAACGTTCAACTCTATCAATGCCATTCTGGCTTTTGAATGAATGTGACAGCGAGAGACTGTGGGAAGCAACTTAACACAAATGGAAAAATTTGCAAGTGAAGAACTATAATAATCGTCTCCCATAACAGTCAGATCAGGTTTTGAGGGGGTTTTTTGTTTGCTTTTTTGTTATGGGTTGGTTTGGTGTTTTTCCTTCCCTCACTCTTGCTGAGTACAGTTTAGCTGGCACATTTTGTTCAGGATACTTATGAGAATGACTAAAAATTTGCTGCTATGATAAATAGGTTAGGTCACTCGGACTACAGCTTGCACCAAGGACAGCAAGAGTCTCTCTGAACTCCAGTGACTGGCAAATACCTAGAAAACAACTCAGGTAGGTATGGAAAAAATGTATCTTTTAATTATTTCTACGTCCACAGCTGCTGCAAATCAGAAGTTTCCTGTTGAGAGTCAGTCTAGCAATCGTCCAGCTGGGAATAGCAGCTCTCTACCTCCCAAGGCATGTGCCCCTGTGCAACAGAGCAGCTCCACTGCAGGCCTTCAGCAACCTTCTGTCAAGGGCAGAAGACACAGAAGAGGTGCAAACTTACCCCATGTTACCTATTTAACCTACTGTTGCAGCCCAGATAGTTCACACCAGCTGGCTCCCCTTCCAGGAACTACCACATTAAAAAAAAAAAAAAGCTAAAATTTGACAACTTCACATCCTAGCCTTCCTTGCTGCAAGAAGTTCACATTGCCCAAAGCATTACAATTCCCAGGAGCACAGCCCTGTGCCCCCTTCCCCAACCAAAGCTCAGCAGAAATACTCTGTGCAGCTCACACACGGTTTAAAGTACATGGACTTATTCCCTTGGTCACAGCCAGCACCTGGGACCAGCTGATCTCTTCTGAATTAGTCCTTTTAATCTAGCAGTGGTGCTGCACCCTCAGCTTCCACCACAAGCAGACACTGCATCACAGTCAAGAAAACAGCAATTCCCTGACCCAAAACTCCTCTTTCTCCTGTTGTCAAGCTGTTGTTACCTTCCTCCAGTGCTGCAGCTTTCCTGCCTCTGTCACAGCACAGCTCTCCTGTCTGCAGCTGACAAAATGACATCTAGACATGTGTATTTCACTGCTACTTCTGGACAGCAAAACTAAGGAGTAATTAGGATTTTGCAACTTTTTCCAGTAGGTACTTGAACTTTCTATCTTTTTCCATTAAACAATTAGTAGGAACTAGTGCTAATACATTCAAATTTCAAAGCCATTAGAAACAGCAAGGTCTTGCTGATATTTAATACATTGTTACATATCACTTGTATCCTATTTAGCAAAACCAAATTAGATACAAATTCCCAGGCCCATCCACCTTGAAGCACCCTACTGCAAGAAAATGAGAAGAGCAGTCTAGAAGAACAGGCTTTGTTGTTGTTTGTTGTTTTTTTTCTTTTCTGCAGAGCAAACGATTCAATCTTGATTCTGCTACTGAGACCCCTTTTCCTGCAACTTCAGCTTCACACCCAAATCTCTATTTCACTTGTACCTTTGGCAATATACTTATGTTAAGAGTTGCAGGAGTATCTACCATATCTCTACTTTTACTGATTCAATCAATGTGCCTTTGATATTTCAAATTTCTTCATTACCAAACAAGCTTACAATGAATAGAGGAACCTTTGAAGGGATGTTTCATGAAAAAGCCCCTAGAAAGCACTTGGCAGCAGCATCCCAACTGTACCACAGCAGGGAAGTCCCAGGGGGCTGGTGGTGTTACACAACAAGACACTGGAAGAGCCAGAAAATAAACCTGGTGATGGCAAGAAAACTTCCTAAAAGCCTCTTCCACACCACACATAACATACTGCAAAACTCTGAGAGCTGCTTAAATTAACTAAACCAGGCTTAGAAACAAGAAGCAACCAACAAGGACACAGCAAGCAATTATTTCTGCCTTCCAGGGTTACCATGAATTTTCTCCATGAACACTACCTCCAGCTTCCTACCAGTAAAACCTGGCTTTTCTTAACTTCAAGCCTTCTGGTGCCCATCAAGCACAACAAAGAAGATACCAAGGCAAACTCACCACAAAGCTCTGACTGACTCAGGACCACACCACAGCCTCATACTTCTCTTTATCATCAACATTGCAAAGGTTTAATCCAAATCCTCCAGAACGAGGCCAAACAACACACCAGACTCTGCTGAACACACCAAAACCATAAACGAGCCAAAAGCTGCATCTTGCTTACCTTGATGGGCCACGTGGAGCTGTAACATCCAGAAGCGGGACATGCTGCTGCTGGTGGTTCTCTAGGACCCTCTCACTCAGGCAGTGAGGGGACACACTGACACACAGGAGAGCTTCTCAGCCACCCAGGAGCAACAGGATCAATACTGCCCCCTTCCCTGGTGCCCAGGCTGGTTCTAGTGTGGGAGGGGAGTGGCTGTCCAGCAGTGAACCCAGCACCAGTCCCAGGTGCTGCTCATTACCCAGCCCTCCCCCAGGTGAGCTGCATCACCCCACACCCAGCCTGAGCCAACCACAGGCTTTTACCTCTCCTTAACTCCATTTAGAGCTCCAGCCTATACTGACCACTTTTTCAATCTCCTCATCAGCCAGGCCTGCAATGAGCAAATGTCCTTCAGGTGTCCACAGAGCTTGAGAGGACTTTAACTACCTTTGCTGTGGCAGCAAAACAAAGTATTGTCATTTGCTGCTGTTTTTTTCATTGTTTTCCACTAACAATGACCTACTGAAAAGCAAGAATAATCCTTTTTAGATCAAAATAACTGAGGCCACTGCATTGCTGGCCTGACTCCTAGTTGTATAAAGTATCAAGCACAACGGTTGAAGTGACTCCTCTCCCTACATAACATGTCCAGCTCTGGGGCCCATGCAGCAAAACAGAGGCAAGGACACAGCAATGAATGTGAGATAATCACCCACAGCTGAATCTTCAGGACTTCAACCTCTTTAACCCCAGAGAGGGTTGGGAGGTGATGTGAGTACTGCGTGTCTGTACATTAATCACGTGGCTGATAGTGTGGTGGGGGAGTCTTCCCAGTAAATGCAGTGGCTGAAAGTGATGCAATAAAGCTTGAACTGAGACAGCTTTCTCTGGAAATGGTCTTGGCTGCTAGTTCAGGTGACGGGGAAAACAGAAATTTCCCTGCAGGAAGGAACCCTCTTCTCATTAGCTGGAGAACACACAGACACATGGTGGTCTCACCCATTATTCCTGTGTGCAGACTTCTCCTCTAGCTCTTTCCAGTCCAGTCTATCTCCTGGGTTATTTACATTTTCCTCCTTTAGTCCTTTTAGGTTGTGATGAAGAATTCCTTGCAAAATGTAACAGTGGCATCAAAATACCTTTTGTAAGCAGAGAAACACAGAATCCTTTTGGTTGGACAAGACCTTTAAGACCATCAAGTCCGACAGTTAACCTAGCACTACCACACCCACCACTAACCCATGTCCCAAAGCACCACACCTATGCACCTTGAAAATGTCTTTATTTTTTTTCCTACCTCAAGCGTTGAGCCACAACCCAAAGGATTTCTTTGTGGAAACTCTTTTTTAAAGAGACTGCTAAATGTGTACAAGTACATGGTGACCTGCCAGATCCCTGCTGAGGTTTCCAGTAGCAGAAAAGTGTTTGATAGCAGTTATTTCCCACACGGTTCTTCCCTTGCAGGCAATGGAAATTGTTTCCTTTATACATATTCTGTTAGATTCCCAAATCTGCTGGGTGTTTTCTTGCAGTGTCTGATGATTTAGTTATTGGGTTTTCCCTACTCTTTCCCAGGGAAATGTGCCTGTCACTATTCATTTTTAACTTCTTCCTTACAGCAGAATCTTTTAAGGACATATATTGTGGGAAGGCTGAGCTTTTCCAGCTCCTTTTGTGCTCTGGTCAGAGCACTCCTGTTTACAGGAGGACAACTTCCATCTCTGTCAAGTTTTTTATGCCCCTGTCCTCTCACAGCACAACCAGTGGATGAATCCCAGTATTTGATGGCAACAAGACTCCTTAAAAGGTGTTTTCACCTCCTCACAAATTTGTTTAATAGAGAGGATTTCAGCAACACCAACCCTGCATTTTCCTTAAGTCCTGCATTTTGCTGTCTATAGCTTTCTGAGAAAGTTTATTTTTAAAGCATTTATAAGACTGAAACCCCTTCTAACACAGACCTGTTTATTCCAGCCAAGCTTAATAAACTGTTCTCCCTTCAAATTCACAGAATTGGATCCTTTTCTAACAAGGCTCCTATAACATACTCCTTTGAATTAATAATACTGATTGCCATCAGTCTTTCCATTTAGGCTGCCATATACTCTTATTATGTCACCCATTGCATTCACGGCAACCTCTTTGTACCCCAGGATTACCCCTATTTGACCAGCCATCATAGTATGTACCACCTCCGTGTCTTTGTCTGTCTTGCCTCCATCTTTGAGTTGAGTTTTGAGAGCTCTCTGCTCCAAAAGAAGTCCGTATACACCTCCCCAGGATGTGTGTGATTTCCCTTTTTTAAGGAATTTTAACCCTGTCAAATGTTCATTCCAAATGTTCTGTTTGCTTTTTTGTCTCATTTCAGATGGTGTCAGTCTGGTACTCCAATAAGTCAGATCCCCATCACTGCAAAATGCAATTAGCAAACTTCACAGCATCCGTAGCTGCAGCTTGACTTTGTGCCTCAGATTAAAGACATATTTCTCATATACTTTATTTCTACACGGTGTGTTCTTTTCAGATCTCTGCAGCACAGTTTTATGGTTATCGTCCTACAAACCAACTGAAAACAGTCCCAAAAGTGAAGTGTTTCAGAACTTCATAAAGTGCTTTGGTTCACTTTCTTTTTCCTTTCAACAGTGTCCACTCTGAATCACCTGCCTTGAAAAAGATTTGCTAACCGGTGATGCATCTTCCTCTACCTTTGCCCACCAAAACCTGTTTTCCTTGTGTTCATCCCTCCCAAAACTCCCTGCTCCACAAAGCAAAAGCATTTAAAACACAATTGCTAATATCCCAGAGGCAATCTGGAGCAAGTTTCATTTTTTCCTGTATAAATGGGACCTGCTCCCCTTTTAGGAGAAGCTGACGGGATATGAGAAATCAGCAAACTGGTTTTAAACTCTGTCTTCCAGCTTGACTGACTCATGAATGCCACTTGCATGAGTCTTGCAGGAAAAAAAACAAACAACAACAACCAAACAACAAACCCCAGGGTTCCAGAAACAAATCTCAGGCAGAAGCTTTGATGGCTTTTTCACCCATTGGCCTGATGGTGAGGCTGGCCAAGTCTCAGCCTCCTTGTGGACCACACCACCACCAAGTGTCTGATCATCTCCCTCCTCCAGGAATGAGTGCAGCAGGACACTACTCTTGCTCTGCCTTTATTCAGGCTGAATGCAATACAATTGATAAGCCTCCTTGGAAATCACCTGGGCTACTACAAAGACTTGATTTCCTTGTTAAACGCAGACAGTGTATGAGCACAAGCACTGACAGGTAGGAGCATCCTCCTAAACTAGACTTTTAACCTACAAAACCCAGTTGTGAGATCCTTTCAAACTCTCACTCAAACATTATTTTCCATCATGTGTTTGAATGCTGAAATGAAGGATAAAAAGTAAGAGAGAGAAAAATATTCCTTTAAGATGACTCTTCCATGTCTACCAGCTCTATAAATGCTCACACTTTAATTATTAATATTTGTTTCTAAAACATTTCCTAAAATTTTCTAAAAACATAAAGTGGAAAATAAAACACACAAAACAGTTCAGCAAAAAATGCAGAATTATAAAGGTGTGCACTTTGAAAAAGCATTCCACTAGTCATCTGTCTTAGCAAAGATAGGAGTATGGCACCAAGCAGATGGATAATAAAAGGTACCACTTAACCACTTAGCTGATCAGCCCAAATTGGAAAGCAGATATTAAGACTCAGAGGTACTATTTAAATAAAGGAATATGCACCATGTGGTTCAAAGCATTGTATAAAATGTCATGTTAGAAATGCTAATATTCTAATAAATAGATATATCCCATCTCACATTCCTTTGGATTTAAAGCTTTGCAGTATTATAATATGCTAAGTTAAACACACAGGGCCACAGTCAGAGGTGACACAAATGGTTGTGCAAATTACACACTAGGGAGTGTGTGCAAGCTCCAGTAACTCCTAGCAGAGAAGGGAAAGTACAGGGCCAGCAACACATGACAATAGGCAGTAGCTGGATAGAAGAAACAGGAAATAAATAAAATTATGTAAATGAATGCTATGCAAATTTGCCACCTTTTAAAAGGCAGCAATTTTCATGATATCTATTTCTCAACACAAATAATTGTCAAGATCCTGGGTGTCCTATATTCAGGGGGCTGGTGCTGGGTGAATAAACATCAGGGCTGATTATTTCGACTGAATCTAGGATGTAAGTGGTTTTTCAGGTAAACAAGACCAATGCCTGGAGCAAAGCACCACAGTAATCTGGCCAGAAAAGTGCAAAGATGGGTGTCATACAATGACATTCGATTAAAGATGGTTGAATATTTTTTCAATTACTTTTTAAAAACGGTAACTGAAAATCTTGGGTTTCATAGAAATGCATTTGTAAATTAAAAGCACACATCTTGAAGAATATTTTATTGTTTGGCCACAAACACTTTGAGTAATGAGAAACTATTTCCTGACCAGCTCCCCACTGTGTAGTAACTTGAACAATGGCTGTTCCATGAAGAAACCAAGATGATGGAAGAAAACAACTCTTCCAAAAACTCCTGTCAATCAGTTGCTGACTGTGGTGTGAAACGTTGATTACTGTGGCCAGAATTCAATTTTAAAAATTAAGTTAACTAAACTAATTATTTCCTTCTTCTCACAGGTAAAAATTCAGAAAATGCAACACACAGATCTATATTGTAGCTGCATGGGAATATATTACAAAAGCAAAAAGCAGTCTGTTTCCTTCATGTCCCACCCTGTCTTATGAGTTCCTTAAAATGCAGCGAGGACTTTTTTATTAAGAGCTGGAAAACAGCAGAGTTTGCAGTGGATCCTGCAAGCTACTGGGAAAATAACAGTGCTCAGGTTGTGGTTTACATGGTTAACTGTGTTGCTTTTCATCATCCACAATTTCCTGCCAGTGCTGTTTGATTATCTATCTATATATATGTGTATTATATATAGGATTTCTATATATTAAATACACATATATGTAACATAAAAATATAGATAGCCCTAGATGTTTGGGTGAGGATTTGGTTTTATTTACCTGAAGTAAATATCACACAAAAACCTTAGGGTTCAGCCATAATGTTTTTCACTTCTGGTGCTCCTAAGTGTGTAGGTGTTCCTGGCCACCAACCCGACATGTTCCTGTCACTGGGGACAGCAGGTTTTCATCTTCTTAATGGACATTCCTCTACGAATGTCTGTGGCCTACCTGACTATAATCCTTTAAATTTTAATTCACTTTACATTTAGCCGAGTCATAAATACCATTTAGGTCCCAATATTCTGCTTTATGCAATCCCTAAGGTGGTGCTTTTATTTTAATGAAGCCATTTGCAACTTAAGAGGAAAAAATATTCCATCTTTGATTGAATATATTTGTCAGTTTTATTCCCGACTGGCATTTTTATGTGAAAACTTGAATAAAACTAAGGGATAGCTGCTTACCAACTGGGACAAAAGTTTCACTGTGTTCTTGCCTTCAAAATCAGCTGAATAAATGGCCTTTGAAATTCATTTTGAGAACATCAAAGTTAACCTCAACCATAATCAAAAATAAAATCCAGAATTAAATTACATTACAAATGAAAAATTTCCTTGGTTATTTGGTATTTTAGAAGAAATTACACAGCAGCAGATAACAGACCTTCCTATTAAAAAATGTTATTTTTAGTATCATAGAAAATCAGTGACTTAGTGTACTTCTACAATTACATGAGAAGCCAAATATTGGAAGTGTTCTAATATTATTTGTTCTCTCAGTTCTTCTGTTGTGCAGTAGTTTGTAAGTTCATGTCCCTTCAGAGGATGAAAACGTGTTTAAGTGATTCTGGTTCTGCCTAATGCAGTGACACAAAAAAAAACAAGAACTAAGGCAATTTCACACAACTCACAGCAAAGTTCCTAACTTGAATAAATACTCTCTTCCTGGATAATTTGCTGTTCCTATTTCCACAGCTCTGATGCAACGGGAGTTACACTAGGAAAGTGCCCTTCCCTTGTGCAGAACAGCCAGAGGTTTTTTTTGCATTGAGAATCTCCCTAGATCAGAATAAACAGAATTTTATCCAATCATCATTGTCATGGACAAAAATGAGATATATATATTATTTTATTTTTTTTTAATAGGAGATATTGTAATGTTTAATCATTTCCAATCACCAAAAAGATCATTAAAATTATGCTAAATAGAAATTATCACAGCATAATATTCCAGCCAGGTCTGGGTGATGCTCTTGTGATAGAAGGAACTCAGTTGGAATACCCTGTCTCCCAACTCCATCTCCAGTCACCAGGATATGGCAGCCTTGTGGGTTTTGTACTGGTGTGCAGCACTCAGGGGTATCTGATCTCTGACTCTCTGAAGCAGTGTTGGCATTTGAGCAAACACAAATTACTACTGAAACAACCAGAATAAGAAAGTCCACTTTTCAATTTCCTTAAAAACCCCATCAATTGTCTCCTTCCACATCCCTCAACAGAAAGTACAGCAACAGAAAACACTGTCCCAAAAAGCTGCTGAAAAACATACTGTCACAAACATTCTTAAGGACAATTCTTGCTTTAGTTTCATCCTCATAAAATTTCACTGAGGCAGGTAAATGGCATTATTGCCATTTTATACATAGTAAATTATATCACAGGTCCCAGAAGGTAGCAAACTGCCTGGCTTCTGCTGAGATCAGGCTGAGTTAAGCACCTGGAAATAACACAAATACTTAATATTGTAGTATATATAATACTTAATATTGTGTATAAAGCAGATCACAGCTCTCCAGTAGTAGGATATCGTTGCCTATCTCAAGGTGAACACCACCTTAGTGAAGAAGAGGTGCTGCAGAATTAGAGTTAACTCAGAATTATTAATATCAGCAATTTGTCTGATCCTTGCCAAAACCCCACTGTTTTTAGGGAGGTAAGAATCTTTAAAAACCATTGAAATACTGTTTTATAAAAGTTAGTGCAACGTAAAGATAGGTTTCCTTGAATAAGTAATGACTTTGAAGGATGGGCCACTTTTTTTATTTATCTGGACACAGATATTTACATAATAGTCATGTGTCTGGGTGCTAACCTAGCCCCCTAACTGGCACTTCAGGGTTTGTGTGCAAGCACATGTACCAACTAAATATACACAGCAGTTATTTTAAGGAGTACTGTAAAAAATGGTTGTGTAGATATTTTAAAACGCCCTTTTGAAAATCTGTCCATCCTTCTGCCTTCATCCTGATCCAGGCCACAAGCCTCTCCTGCTCTTTGGGGAAGAGGCAATGCTGTGAAAACTGAGCACCTCCTGCTTAGCCAAAAGGCTGAGAATGAGAATCAAATTATATCAATTTCCATGGAGGCAGAAAATCTGAGCTCTGTCTTTCAGAATTTGTGTGGAATATCCCATTTTGGCCACCATGACCACAGCACCACCCAAGCATTATTATCTTCTTTCCATTAGCCATTGACATGGAAAGGAACATTAATGTTGCTAATTACCTACTTCAGGAAACACCTATGAAACTTATTGGCTTCAGCAGTAGAAAACTGATTCCACACACTCTACCCTATTTGGTTTGATCCATAGCTCTTGAAGTCAGTGGGAAAAAATGCAATTAATGTCCAACTAATTGATGGACTGGGTCAGTACTCCAGGTTACTGAATGTTCAGATGTCTATTTTTTCAACTCGGTCAAAAATGTTAAAGGTTTGCTTTTAATTAATTGAATGCTAATGAATGCTGCCAAAGAACAAAATGCTGCCTCACAAGAATGAAATCCTCTTTCCAGCACAGTTTCCTGAATCCCAGAGAATCCCAGTAAGGCTCAGCTCCAAGGAGGGGTGACTGTGGCACAGCTCTGCACCCGAGGCTATGTGGGCACTGAGGTTTCTGGTCAGGCTGCAGGAGCTGCTGTCTATTCCAACATTCAAAGGGAATACAAAAGTCTCCAGCAAAGGGATTTAGGTCAGTATTTACATATTTGTCCAGTGACATTACGGGCGCTGTCAGCTAATACAACAAATGCATTTGTTGTTTTGATTGTTTATATTTCGGTTGCTTAGGGTTTTAGTACTGTTTAGATTGTTGATATCTAGCAATACATATACTTGGAGTAAGGGCAAAGTCAAGGTCAGTGCACTGGCAGATTCCTTTCAGACCTTGCTGTCTGGAGGAGGAGTTCAGGATACTCTTGAGGCAGCTCCTACATGGACAGATGTGCTCGGGAACAGTTGCTCCCGGTACTAGTGAGAGTCAAAGCTCTCACCAAGCAAGCACAGCTGGCTGGTAAGCCCAGACAGCAGGTTTTGTATGAGATGGATTTTCATTTAACAAGCTGAAGGGATGTCTGCAATGTAACTAATGCAAGAACACTCAGCAGCTCCAAGAAAACAGTGTTAATGTTCCTGCATATTCTCATGACCCAAAACAACAACAAAAGTATTTAGAAGATGAATTATTAATGTACATGACTATTTTTTTTTTTTTTTATGTTTTTCTCCTCTAGCAGCTCCAAGAAAACAGTGTTAATGTTCCTGCATATTCTCATGACCCAAAACAACAACAAAAGTATTTAGAAGATGAATTATTAATGTACATGACTATTTTTTTTTTTCTGTTTCATGTTTTCCTCTGCTACAAACGAGAGCTATAGACCTGGATAATTTCCTATAAGAACAAAGATATCAATCTCACCAGGAAATCTGAAGCCTTTAGGGAGAAGAAAAGCATAACTTATTATTATCCCTACTTTATGGTTAAAATGAGACACAGATAGGGTGACCTGCTTGCCCAAAATCATTTCACCTCATAGGGTTTTAGGCAGAAAAGCTTCTAGCCAGAAGCTTTGAGTATTACTTTATCTTGGCTGCATTGTTCATTCATTCCCAGACCAGATTTAAGCCAACAGAATCTCATACACATCTGTGCCAGGTACTGAAATGACCCATTATTCAGAAAATAAAAATTTAAAATGTATAGGTACAGTTAAGAATTCCAGAAATGTAGTGTTTGCCCACTTAATGGACATGCAATTTTTGATAAATACTACCTAAACAAACCATTTCTTCCATCTACAGCCATCATAACTGAGAACACAGCATCTCAAAATCACCATAGTATAAGGGTCACCAAGGCCATATTTCAGTGCTGTGATTTCATGCAGTTTCCTACTGGGAATCAGAACTGTAAGGACAGCAGGTTTTTGGTTTTTTTTTATGGCTTACCCAGACCCAGGTTGGTTTTATCAAGGATAAACATATCTGGTTTGAAATCTAATCAAGCAAAGAGTGCAACCACCAAGACCTGAAACACCACCATGTTTCTTCCATGTAGTGATGGTGCAACACTTCCCAATGCATTGCTCACCACAAGTAGGATCAAAGTATCACGTATTTGGCCACTTCAGAGCTAGAATGAGTATATCCTGGGGGGTGCCTGAATGAGCCTGGCTTATATATGGCACTTCATAACCAAGTGAGATACACACATCCCCAAAGTCTACTTTATCTGTCCTACACAAAGTTAACAGCGTGTCTGAGTGCACTGGAACACGCATGTCACGTCACATGCCACCTCCTTTTGAAAGCCAACAAATACAGTAAGAATCCATATTCAGGAATTCAGTCACTTCACATTCTAACTAACATCCTTCCTAATTTCTGCCTGCACCAGGCTTCCTCTGACATGACACCCTGTGCTTCAGAAAATGTAAAAGAAAAAAAAAGAAATAAGAACTTACTGTGAACTTGCCTAAAAGTTGACAAATGTCCTAATTCTGTGGAGATAATGTACTACAGAGCTGGCATTAACGTGGCGTGGTATTCCTGTTGGCATTAACTTTGTCTAGTTGATTTACACACATTTCCTTACACCATCCCTCCTGATGGCCCTTTCCTCAGCACGTCAGTCCCACAGAAGGGAGCCTGCAGACATCCACAGCAGTGTGACATTGGCTATTTAGGACCTGAAGACCACGTAGACACAGTGCAGGCAAATTTATAGCCCTAGAGCTGAAACACAGGGCTGAGACACAAGAGTTATCTGCTGAAGCGCTCTGCCCAATTTGTATGTTCTTGGGCCATCTCAAAGGAGGATAAAAAGAAGTTAGATTAGACTTCTTTCAAGCTGAAGATAATGTATTTTACCTTCCAGCTGCCACAGGCTATGAGGGGGCACCAAATTGGTTTCTGGTGGCTCAGCTGATGTCTGTTAATTTGTCAAGCCACAGTAACTCAATCACACAGCCCAACCCGTAGCAATAGTCACTACCATTATGCTAAATGCCTTATGCTGCAGTTACAGATATTAATGTGCCATCTTAGAAGCCATGTTCAGCTAAGACAGAAACACTGGAAAGTGTGTCAGAGAACTTTTTCTTTTTTCTTGTACCTCAGTGGCACTCAATCCACTCAAGGATTTGGCTACAACTCAGTGTTACTGGCTGTGATTCCTCTAACATCAAGGATCTCCTTGCTCAAACAAGCACCCAAGACAGAAGCAGGGCACTGCCTGATGGCTTACAATTATTGCTTTGAACTGGAGCCTGGAGTCCATGGGAGAACTCTGCTATACAGCATTTCCCTCTAGCCATGTCCAGATAAGTTAGAAACATGTTGTGACCTTTTCTTTTTCCCCCAGAGAAAAACCCACAATTTTCCTCTGATTTAACAAGCATATGTGAGGTTCACTATCAGGCAGGGCTTTCTTTTTAAATTTTACTCTACATTTCATTTTGTATTACTATTTACATATTAAACTAAAGTTGCTGTTCATCACTCAGGCTTGTAAAACTAGTCCATCCCTATAAATTGTTTGTTTGGGGTTTTGTTTTGTTTTTCAAAGCCTTTGCCACACTTTATAGCTCTGGGTTCACCTCATTATTTCAAAATACACTCCTTAATTGACTGAGATAACACAAATTATTTTCTTATTGATATAGTACCTTGTGTGCAGCCACAAGAGGAAGGCAGGTCAGGATCTCTCCTACACACTGTAGCAGTGTTGGTGCCAAAACCAGCATCGTGGGTACTTAGAATAACATCACTGTGCACTGACATTGCAGCCCATCAGCTGCTTTAAAAGGGTGTCAATTTATTCAGCTCTGGACTAATTCTACTCCCGGCCCTCTCAAACTGGTAGTAAGGAAGTTCTGGAGTGGGATACTGAGGTGGATTTTGCCAACTAGCCTAGACAGGTCCTGGTTTAACTTTTGGCCAACAAGAACTGGCAGTGGGCACCCTCTGAGCCCTCCTGGAAATGTCACAGAGCCAGGAAGGTCTAGCACAGCTGCAAGAACCATTCGCTGAGCAAAGAGACCCACAGTTATTTTCCTGAGACTCTACATAACAGCAAAACACTGAACCCCAGACAGGTCCAGAACCAAGGCAGTATTTCCTTGGAGCTGTTTCAGTTAACACCTATGAAAAGATTAGTGCTGTAGACAAGCCATTAGTGGCAACAATGATTATCTACTATATGTCATGAGGTGTGACAAAAAACTTAAGTGCAAATTTAAGCTCTTTACTAGCTTAAGAGATTTCTGGTTTAGGTGCCTATACAAGGGTAGGGGATAGACTCTGTTTCACCTTATAAAACAAACATTAAGGATCACTAAGACACTTAAAGGATCTGGGTGGCAAGGCAAGATATGAAATAAAAGCTACTTTATAATAGACTTAGTGTAAACAAATAACATGAAATATTTGGAGCTGATGAAAAGACTGTAAATCAGATATCCCTGAATGCTATTAAATATCAGAGTCACTGGATCTTTTAGCAAACTTACTAAAAAGTTGCACTGTGCTTTCGATGTAAAATCAGCCTCTCTGGTGGACAGTAATGATGTCAACACTTGCTTTATTTCTACCTTGCAGATGCAGCCTATAACACACAGCAGATAAACTGGCTCATGTTTGCTTCTTGAAAGGTGAAAGGGTAGAAAGCAAGTACCCCCCATGTCCCCATCCACAACATCCAAGCATGAGCTCTTAGCCTGGAGTAGGAGTGGGTCTACCTTCTCTTGACATTTGCTTTGAAAGGAACAGTATTAGTCAACTCTGATAAATTCTGGACCAAAAGTGAGTCTCAGTGACCTGACTGCTATGCTGGGCTGTAGACAGGAAACAAACACGCCAGAGATTTCTCCCAGTCTATCTTCCCAACAGCACTGGAGGCTTTTCTGCTCTGAGTCTGCTGTGCTAGAGCTCCTTTGCCATTTCCTGCCAAGATTCTTACTTTTTGGAGGAAAATCTAGTTTAGAGTTACAGCTGTGTAGATCAGAAGCAATGCTCCACCTAAGCTAGCAGATGAAGATCAGCTTTAGTTCACTTATTGCAGACATGATCAGCTCCTACATAACTATGTTGCCATTGAATGGGCAAGAAGAGCTACTTACATGCAAATAAATGTATCTATGTAAAATCTAAATATTCTAAAGCTAGCTAAGTAAAACTTTATAATGGTTTATGAAAGTTTATTTCTACACAGGTGGTCAAGTCTTTGTGGATTCCTCTGGTGAACACCCATAAATCCATGACACAGAGGTCCTTGGGACCTTATTAATGCCTCTAAGTATCTAAGAGTGGGTGCAAAGAAGATGGTCTCAGACTCTTTTCAGTAGTTCCCAGGGACAGGATGAGGGGCAACGGGCACAAGCTGGAACATGGCAAGTTCCATTTAAATATGAGGAGGAAAAACTTCTTTACAGTGAGGGTGACAGAGCCCTGGGACAGGCTGCCCAAGGAAGCCTGTCTTAGTGGGAATAACCAAGTTTGCACTCCGGTATTACCAGTGACATCTCTGTTGCCCTCTGCTAGACTCTCTCCAGCAGTTCCCTGTCTCTCTTGAGCTGAGGAGCTCAGAACTGGTCCCAGTTATCCAGATGTGGCCTCACCAGTGCAGAGTAGAGAGGGAGAATAACCTCCCTCAACCTACTGCCCACACTCTTCCTAATGCACCCCAGGATTCCACTGGCCCTCTTGGCAGCAAGGGCACATTGCTGGCTTTTGGATCATTTACTGTCTACCAGGACTCCCACAACCTCCTCAGAACTTCTTCCCTACATTGCTGCATGGGGATCTTCCTCCCCAGGTGCAGGACCCTACACTTGCCCTTGTTGAATGTCATTAGGTTCCTCTCTGCCCAGCTCTCCAGCCTGTCCAGGTCACAACGGATGGCAGCACAGCAAGACAGGTTGAATTTCAGTGCTCTTTAGCAAGAACAATAGTACTGTGTTATACCTTTAAAAAATTTGCCTCAGACTGGACAGAACTCCCTACTACATCCTCTCTGCTTCTGCCACTCAGTAATGGGAATGAGTTGTGGTGCCTCCCAAGCTACCCAGCCCTCAGGTCAGCATCTCACACCATCAGGAAAGGCCAAACCAATGCCACGCGAAAACAAGGTTTCAAGTTCAACACATCTTGTTTCTTGGCTGTTAGAAAACTTATATCCACTGTATAGCCAAGGGTTTAGCCTTCAGGGTAACTAAGAACAGTTTACAGATGATAAAACTGGTGTCTATTGTGCTTTTCAACAGGTGAATTATCTGAAGAGCAGCAGAATCCTTGTGCTAAAGAGATTACACTCTGAAGCCCTGAATGTAGTAAAATGCTGCATTAAATTTAGCAGGTGCTCGTTGTGCATTTATTAAGTGATTATTCCCAGTGCTGCTACTTCCCTCCCCTCTACTTTCAAAACCTGAGCTTTCTTTTGCAATGCCTCTTCCTACATCTTTGAGCTCCCTCCCTGCTGAAGAAAACCACTGCTGTTCCACCACAGACCCCACAGATCAGGTCATTGCTGTTAAGAGGTATTTTGAAAGCTGAAGTTACGCTTGTCCTGATTCTCTGAAGAGGACAGAATCTCAGTCCCTGTGTGTCTGCACATTCCAGGGTTCTATGATGCTTCAGACTCTCAAATTGTCTTTTTGTTCTGATGGCTTTTTATTGCGTGTGAGGCCAGGCTCTTGAGTCATGGCATTTTTGTGTTGACTGGAGAGGGAAGGAAGCACTTCTAAGGAATTACTGTGTTTTCTAAATAATTCTAAGTAGATATTAAGAAAAATACATTACACAAAGTGACTGAACCTATTGCAACCCACTTCTGATGGTTCTTTTAATAATTTATGCACATTTACAAGAAAACTAGCTTAATTTTGCCTCACATTAAAAACTGAATTTAACTTAATTCTCTATCCTCCAATACACATTATTTAAGTATTTAATGTATAGGTGCAGTTACATGGATGCACTGTGTAGAAAAGCATCCTCAGACCAAGCTATCTTTCCAAAGCCTAAACATAAATATAAATGTTTTTTTTTATTAATTCAGATATCCATTTTTTAAAAAAATAAGCAGCACAGTGTTTATGTAGTATTCACGTATATTATTTCTTTAATGACAACTCAGTATGGCTTCAATTTCCCTTATTCTTTCCTGAGCATAGTGCTCAAGCACTATTATCCCATAAGGAATTTATAAATATCAGGTTGCACATTTACCTATAGCAGCACACTTATTTGCTGATGATGAAAGCCAGCAGGGGGGGAACAACAACAAACTAACAAGAACATCGAATTTAATCACAACAACTATTTTTTTTTCCATGAGAATTTATAGGAAGGAAGGTACTTTATGGCTGTCAGGAGACACTTCACCTATAAAAGACTGAGATGCCTGCATTCGTGCTATACATTTTCTGCACCTTCCCTTACCCAAAGCAACTCCCTATACAAAACATTTTCTTCCTTTCTTCCTTTCCTTTCTTTTTTTTAAAAAAAACACCCTAAAAAGCAGAATATAAAAATCCTGTGTGTTCTTTAGCATTGCTACAGGGGTTAAATTGTTAATGCTTTACTTTCACTCTAGTTTTTTATCAAACTTTCTTTTTTCTCTCCCTGGGGATAAACAAATGGACAGCTTTCCTCTCTAGTATTCCTCCTTCCATTACCATCACAGCAGAATGCATCTGAGACTATAATAATTCAGTGATGAAATACAAAATGTCGCAATGCCATCTCTCTTAAAGTGAACTGAGATTTTGTTATGCCATTTTAGGTGCACTAATAGCTCCTAAAGTCCCATGGAGTATCTTAATGTGAATTTAATGAGCTGATAGCATATAAATGACAGTACTGTGAGGGTGAAGGTGACATAACCTTTTTCCTTCTATTTGATGTTTGTCTTTGAAAAAAAATACAGATCTTTTCAAGCCATACCACATTATTACCAAGTGCTGTATCATTCAGCAAGGAGGCTACCATTGTTTTATCATTTTAAAGCCCCTTTTTGCTCTCTTCATGGCATGAGAAACAAAAGCACTTTTTAGTTCACCATCAGAGTAATTAAAAATACCAAGACTTTCCCTGTGTCCATACGTGACACTCCAATGCTCGTGGCCATGTCGTGGTGGGCACAGCCAGGGACAACCCATCATTTAGATCACACGTCGATGCCCATCCTGGTGTACCAATCCCAGGAAAACCATCCATCTTGATTTCCTAGGTGTCAATTTTTTTTTTTTCCCCCTCCTCCTCCTGTCAAGGATAACACTAAGAGGTCTACTCATCATTGCTGACTCCCAAGCTTGCGTGTCATGGGCACAGCCAGGGACAACCCATCGTTTAGATCACACGTCGATGCCCATCCTGGTGTACCAATCCCAGGAAAACCATCCATCTTGATTTCCTAGGTGTCAATTTTTTTTTTTTTCCCCCTCCTCCTCCTGTCAAGGATAACACTAAGAGGTCTACTCATCATTGCTGACTCCCAAGCTCTGCGTGTCATTACTGGAGCATTGTCATTTATAAGGAGTTGCCTCCCCTGGCTCAACGGTGTCACACCCCATTGTGTGCCCAAATCCCAATCACCTTCTGGGTGTTAATGAGCTGTGATTCCCGTCAGCACTGGCTTGGATCAACACTGACACCACAGCAGCACACAAGGGAGGAAGGCATCGATGGTAAAAGATAAATATATTGGTAATCAGATGGCAGCAGATGGATAGAAAACAAAACTGGCAGATTAAGGAGGTAACGGAATAGATGAGGTTATTAGAGCTTGCTGGAGATCAGCAATGTAGCTCTTTGCAGTTCGAAGAATTCACCTTAAAACCTTTAAATCAAGCTTAAGAAATCATATCTCTGTGTTTTTTTCCCCCCTGACCTAAACACTTAGAGACACGGCAGCCAATGACTTGATCACTTCTATGCTAAAAATGTTTCAACACCAAAAAAACCCAACAAACCCAACAACAAAAAACCTTTCCCTTCTCTTTCCCCAGATATTACAAACATATTGCTCCTAAATGACGCAGAGATCCCAGGAATTACTATTGAAAACCATGATCACAAGCAGGAATTATTTCTTTTAATTTTAAGCTCATTAGCTGAATGTAGCTCAATCAAGGGGTTTGGGGGTTTTGTTTGTGAACTTTAAAACCCATGTAGGACAGTTTCTGAGTTAGTTCTGAAGACAGCACATTTTCTATATTTTCTTACAGTCCCGAGGCAGTTGCATGCAGTACATAAAAGTAAATGGATTAAATTTCTAAGTTCTTTCTTCCACCAGTAGAAATTATAGCAGTTGCTCTTCTGCTGAACATGTACCTTGGGCTGCATTTGACAAAGGAAAAAATAAATAAATATATAAACAAGCAGCTTACGTGTTTCAAAAAGTTGGAATTTTGGCAATGTATGAAATTTGTTTAGAAAAACCTTTTCGTTGCCAGGTGACAAGGCAAAACATATCACATATGCTTAACAACCAGCTTGTACATATTTTGTCTTTCCAAGGTTTCTAGGGCTGGTCAGGCACAATGATGCATTACAGCTGAAGGAGCTTCCAGCAGGGACAAATGTTTGTCTCTTTCCAAAAGAATTTTCCTAATCCTTAAGAAAAACAACTCAATATTTCTCATTGTTTAATGACTGAGTAAGGATTAATTCTGTTGAAAATTCACTGTACTACAAGTCATACCGTATATATCATATTTGCTGAGGATGGACACTGCTGGTTTTCTGGCA
The DNA here is from genome assembly GCF_000747805.2 of Chaetura pelagica. Lineage (NCBI taxonomy): Eukaryota > Metazoa > Chordata > Aves > Apodiformes > Apodidae > Chaetura > Chaetura pelagica. The sequence continues at coordinate 12,618 of NW_009953200.1, read as the reverse complement.
CACCCTATTTGTTAGCATTTTGTGGTATAGTACAAACAGTAATTCTGCTAAAACAACCAAATTTCTACAATGGTCTGACATCCTATCCCTGTTCTACTGTCAGACAACAACACAAGCAGTGTGAAAACCTCTGGACGACTAAGGATCAATGATAATAATATGTTATAACTTAGATCCTACTACTTACAAGAGCTACTGCTGCCACAGTCCAAGTGCCTTGGGGTCTCTGATGTTTCTGTTTCAGCAGCTTTTCATTCCACTGATGAACTTAGTCATTTCAGGGGAACTGACAAATTAGTTAAGGTCATTCAGGAAGTCTGAGATAGAGCAGAAAAGAAGCAACCACCCTACACTCAGATTCCCCTGAAATCGGCCATCGTCGCCAGAAGGCTCATCCTTCCCGTCTCAAAACTCAGCTTTTCCTGGGAATACTTACACATCTATCCCACAGCCTGTAGTTGGAGTTAATGGACTTCACACATGTGACATTAATTGTGGGGAGAATTCTGAAACAATTACCTTTTCTTGGAATCCCAATCAACAACTATTCTAACAAATGACGGTGCTGCTTGTGTTCTAATGATCATTAGTAACCAAATGCATCTGTATACTTAGCCTGTTTGCTCACTTAAGAGTCAAAATACTGAAAGGCAAAAATTGCTCCAAGCTCCCACATGACTAACACACAATATGGACACAGAGGACCTTTCTAGTCCCTTCCAAGCACCGTGTTATAGCTGTAAGTATAAACTGTTGGTGCCATTATGCAAACTTTACTCCCAGCCTCTCTTAGAAAAAGTGTCTCAGGTTCACACCTACATACTCCAAGTATTCTGAGCTTTTTGTTCTTCTGTGTTTTTTGGGGTTTTATCATTCCAATTTTTAGTGTTCCTCAAAGGAAAAGTCAGCATGACTCCTGAAATTAACAGGGGTTTTTTTTCTCTAATTACATTTGTTGGTAAAGAGCAATAAATCAGTTTTCTAATTGCATCACTGATTCATTCAGAACGAGTTGTCATTTTGTTATTTCTCCGTGGCATGAAGGGGCTGCCCTCATGTCCCCTAGCTGAGCACAGGCTTTCAAACAGGTTGGATCTGGTACCAGGAATTTTTCTTCTTCTCGCACCAATCTTTGTAAGTCTGCCTCCCCTTTCCCCATCCTGCTGCAACTTCTCCTACCTATCCTTGGGAAGAACCAAGCCCTTTGCAAAAACTCAATGCTAGAAGACTTTGCTCTCCAGTGAAGCACAACTTCCTGAATTAGATGTTCAGTGGAAACACTCATCCCTGAAGGTCCAGTTTGTTCTCCCTGCCAGTGAACCACGCCCACTGGCAAACCAATTTCCTAGAATGCTCATCAGAAGACAACAAAGGGCTATAATGATGGTCAAATCAAATTTATCTAAAAGGGAAGAGAGACCATACACAAAACCTGTCTGCATTACTGTCCAGATGCACTATGCCTCTACCTGCAGCCATTAATATTCACTGGCCCTCTAACTCCTTAGAAAATTTAGAGAGCTTTTTTTCTCCCTCCTTTACTTTTTCATTGTGGATTATAGCCCACTGCAGTGCAAGGCATCCATTTACCAGTGTAAACGTACACTGTGAGATATGATCCCAGATGAGGTACTGCCTGAAACAGAAAATGAAAAATATTCCATGCATTTTAAACATGAATCAAAGATCACAAGTTACACAAACGCATAACACGTTTCTGCTATTCTCTGTCAGGAAAGAAAAACAAAACTGGCAGCTATAGCAATTGTATGATGGTAATTATTGAGAGAAATAATTATACCAAAAACCTGTTCAAATTATATATGGGATGGAATGATTCAAAGTGAGAAGAATTTAAAGTGATAGTTCAGCAAACCTCACTGTACAACACAGGGCAGCAAAACTTAAGACCAACAAATGCATCTGCCAAAATCTTTCTATCCCCTGAAGTTTGTAAAATTGGATTAAAGGCAACTACTCTCACTCAGTGCCTGGGCTCCAGCTGCAGGGATTTCAGGGTGGGCTGGTTTATCTGGGAGGCTCTCACCCATCCAGGGCTCTCTGCAGCATGAAGGCACAAATACTCCAACATCCAGGAAAGCAGGAAGCCCTAACAAAACTTTTTTGTAAGCAGACTCTAACAACTTGTTTCTAGCCATTCAACAATACCAATACCCCCTTAGCCACAGGTGGTTTTAGACAATTAAATCACAGCATTAGAGGTGAGAAATGGAGTGAGATGTTCCAACGGAGCCAGGTAGCTCCAGAGCACCAAGCCTGAATTACCACCTGCACCTCTAAGATCATTTGTGTCTGTACCCAAAGCTCAAACATCTTTTTCAAGAGGTTTTCATCCACATTTCTGGTTGCTGTGACTGCCCTCATCCCATCAACCCAACACCTACATCACTCTGGATGAAACGTGCAGTGACCCGAATTATCATCCTTGAAAAGTCAGGGAAGACTTACCACATCTTCCCTTTTTTTGCTGAATCTGCTTCTGGTTTCCTACATTACATTCAAGTTTCTTGCTTTTCCTTCTGTTCCAGATCTTTCTTCTCAAACACCTCTCCCGGTTTCCAAAACGTCTGCTCCTGTTGTGTCCTCTGCCTCATTCCACCCAGTTTTCAAACCTGTCCTCACTTCCAACAACCAGACACCTCAGCCAAAGCTTTTCTCAAGGCAAAAGGTTTTTCATTACGTGTACATGAAAAAAGTAAGTATCTTTAATTTACCTCTATTAGCTACAAGCATTTCCCCAATTATTCTTTCTAACATGTTACATTATCTTAAATCTGTGTTGCTATTTTATTCCTCATTTGAAATTGGTGTGGCTCAGCTGAGGACAAGGATCACAGACTTTTACATATGCTGTAAATACACGTTTGACTGCAGCAAGTTGAAATAATAAATGTTAGGAAATAAATTTGCTATTTATTTCCTAGGGTAACAATTTAGCAACAAGAAAAAGAGAGTAAGACAGTAAAATATTAGTTTATCTTAAAAGTTTCTGGTTTTGCACAGACAACTGGTCCAGGCCACGTATCACATGCACTGCCTTGCATTCATAATAACTATTCAAAGCTTGTATCCTAAGAGCCCTGGAAAATCAGCTCCTAAGAAAGCTTTATCTTCCAATGTGTCCCCAGTCCATCAAGCTTTCTGTTTACATGACACAGAGCTTCAAGACAGACTTCAGACAACCTGGGCAAAATACCTAAATACAAAATACCTAAAGCATCCCTCTTCCAAGAGGTCAGCAAAGAAGAGGCTATTAGGTGGTGTCAGGTCTATTTATCTCCATTATAACAAGACAGATCCAAACATCAGTCAGGGTCCCACCATTGGATCCTCATTTGCTTCTGTACTAACTTTGTCCCAAAGAGAGGAAAAGTGGCAAGGTAAAAATAATCTTTTACACATCATCTTAGGGTTGCACAACACAAAATGAAACCTCTGGCCTTCAAGTAACTGGCCACAAGTAAATCAGTGTATTGAGCAACTGGCATTAGTTTACTTTCTAGTGAGTTTACTGCTGAAAAGCTGATGTCCCCTTAACTATTTCCTTCTTCACCTTGTAATCATCAAATACAAAAACTGTTTGCCACTTGTTTCTCTTTCATTGTTGGGGGATACAAAATGCAAACAGTGTGCTCAAGAACTCGGGAAGTACTGCCGAGAGGATCAGTCCATCAGCTCTGCTCCAACAGACTCTGCTACTTGCTTTTGATCACCTCTTCATGGACCATTTAATTATATGGTTTTAATTTTAGATCTGGTATCATGTTCACAGTTGTGAATACTGTACAAAACTTACTCTCCAAAATTCTGATTACCAGTGAAAAGGCCATAAGAAAGCTGACAAAGGCTTCAGGATACAATTAAAAATGGCAAAAGACAGAAAAAGAATGTTCCACTGACAAGCAAATCAGACAGTGCAACCTAACTTAACTTGCTATAGCAAAAAATTGCCTTTTCCCAAAAGAGAAAAATGTTAATATTTAACAAGGTTCACACAGGCTTGGGGTTCTAAAGTCTAGTAGAGCACAGCACAGCTCACAAAACATGACAAGTATTTTGTGCAGAGGGAAGAGTAGGGAGTGGCTACAGGATTTACAGCTAATACTACCACTTCTTTCACTATTCAGATATTGCATTTATTTCTTCAATGCACATAATCAGCTCACTGTGTTCTTTCTAATTAAATTAGATTCCACTATACAGTCCTTCAGTGTTATCCTAGGAAACAAATACAGAGCCATAAAACCAAAAGCACACTATGGACTCAGAAAGATAGTTGCCTAAAATTTAAATTAGGATGATAATTGAAGTAAAGTAATAACACACATATGCTCAGGTTCAGGTATTTTGTGTCCCCCAGTGTTGTTTTCTTTAACGGTTTTTATCCTCTAGGCACCTTTCTAAGACAGGGAGAAGATACTGCCCCTAATTCAGGGATACTGACCTGAACACTGAATGAAGTTATTCAGCTCAAGAAACATGTGGAGCCTATGACAACTTTGGGATCTGGGGACAGATATCCCATATTTTCCTCAGGTATCCTAGCCCTGGGACTGGCTGTCCTTACAGCAAATTACTCTCCCCTGGGAACACTGTAGGGGATCCTTTTTAAAGACATTGGGAAAACCAGGAGATTTACTTGTATTCTTATAGAATAAAATACCAACCAAACCCCTGCATGCAAGGGAGGACAAGGTGGGAGGAAAGCAGTCCCTTGGAAGATCCCATGGGAGATACACTGAGGTTTCCAGCAGCGGGAATGAGTTACAGGGCCCCATGTAAATTTCTGAACCCTGCCAAAAAGGGGTAAGTTTAAATAAGATGCAGACATGTTGGCTTTCTACTACTTTCACTCATTCTTTTGTCTGCCATGCACCCATGACTGTGTAAGCAGAACCATGGCTCTGAGATGAGTATCCATACAGGATATCCATAGCAGCAGCCAAGGAAGAACTTTTGTCTCCATGTTCCACTTGTTTCCTCAAGACACCAGGTCAGCAGGATGGAGTTGATTCCTGCAGCCCATATTAAGCACTCTAGGAGGAAGGTCCACCACTAAATCAGTGAAACATGCCTTTTCCTGTACCAACACTTAGCTAACTCCCAGAGTGGGGGTGCCCATCTCCTTCCCTCTCTGCTGAGCCTCTTCCCAGTCACACTCTGCTTCCCCCAGATTCTGCCCATTATTCCGGCAAATAGATTAACCATTCTCACCCCACTTGCCTTCTCATGTCTTTCTCTCGCTGCATCATTCATGCATTTTTTATCTTATTTCCCTATTTTACTTATTACTAGTTTCATATTGGTAGGAACTTTAAGACCAAAACCAACAGAAGAGTGTTATTGTGGTATAATAAAAATAATCAACTAAAAACATAATGCAAAGCTTGAGAATGGAGAGGCAAAAAAAATAAAGAAAGGTGGAATGAGTGACATGAAGGCACACAGGATCACATCAGAGATAGATGAAGAACAAATTGCTGTGCCCCAACCACTGGATCATCCAGGTCCCTCTTTCTAGCCATAAAGCCTTGGTGGCAACTTCTCATCTGCCTATGAGGTGTCACAAGGGAAGAGAGACAGTGAAGATCCTTGCTAGAAGTCAGGTGAAGGGGACCTACTGGATGCTAATGACCTTGCTAGAAGTCAGGTGAAGGGGACCTACTGATACTGGATGTTAATGATAGGGTCAGGGAAGGTGGAAATAAGCAGCAACATCCACAAAATCCAGAGGAAAAAATATTGATTCCTCCCCTCCTTGGTATCTTGCCGGGTTGTGTGGAAGTTGGTCCTGACACTGCAGATCTGAGTAGGTCAAAAGAAGTTATGCAAACAGAGCTCAGTAACAGACTGAAATTGTGACAGCAGCAGTTTGGGGGTTACTCGCTCCTATTTTGTATATCACACAGCATGGACACGTTTTGCTTTCCAAGGCACCAAAACCATATGCAGTTTTTACTGACAACTGCATTATAAAAGCTGCCACAACCCAGCCTGACCCACAGCTCCTGCACAGTGGGAAGATGTGGCAGATGGGTTAGGTTTTTGCCCTGCAGGAAATTGGTGAGGTTTCTAAGACTGGAAAACAAGACAACTATTTTTATTTCACTTCTGCTGAAAAAGGTGAGCTATATATTGGGAAAGAGGAAACTCTCATTCCAAAAAGTCAAATCATTAATGCCTGTCTCCCAAGCTAAGAACTGTCACAACGTGGGTTACAAGGTCACTGATGAAGCTGTTAGCAATGCTGCTGTTCCCATTGCCTTCGGTAGGGTTAACACCTTCTGCAAAGCACAATCAACTTTTAAGGCACGATATAAAACTTTACTAGCACTTGTAATTAGTGCCAACACTGGCAGTTTCTGTGATGACTACCAGGGCCTTAGTTAGGGACCATAAATTCCATTTCACTAGGGTCAACCATCTATCAGGTGATAACTACTGTTCCCTGGTACCCATCTGGACTGGCTGCCACATGAAGCTGCAATGGCCACTGAACACTGCCTGTTCTCACAAGATATCACAATAAACACGTCTGTCAGGATACCTGAAGACACACCTGAGTATCCTGTCAGAGCACAGACTGTGCTCAAATGCTGTTGTGCACATTTTCTTACCACGTTGTGAAATGTATGTTGAGTTAGTGACATTAGCACAGCAGTGAATGGGATTCACAATTCATGATTCTGAGCACCTTTACTGCACAAAATCTGTTTATTAGCACAAGTTTTCCCTTTGTATGTTGTGTTTACTTGTTTCCCAGCAGGGTCTGCTGATGTTAATGGACTCACAGCAGTACATTCTACTTCTGTTATTACAGGTCTAATTCAGTCATTAACATTTCATTAATGGACTGGCCTCCTAGCTGTTTGCATGGCTGTCTAGATATTGATGAGCTTTCTAGTAGAGAAAACTGGTATTTAAGGCAGACTCTTAAAGGTTTATTAAAATTCTAGTGAATCTTCATAGCATTTGGCCATTTATTTTAGGAGATAAAAAGCCAAGCCGTTGAACAAATTTGCATTGCAGAAGTGGTCAGCACCTGAATAGAAACTAAATTCCATGCAAAAATTCTATGGAGAGGGGAAAAAGATTCTACAGTTACATCACCTGGTTATAAGAGTTTTCAGTACCTGCCTTAAAACCAATACAGCTCAGCATTGCCAAGTCCACTGTGGTCTGCCTTAGAAGGTGGGACACAAAATGATTCCTTTTGCCACCTCACAAGAGTGTTCTGCAGCTCCACTGCCTCACATGTTCATACTCTGAACTGGAGTTTGTAGTCTTTCCCACCACCCACTCCCTCAGGAGCAGCCTTACTGGCACCAGTGGAATTAGTCAAACCAAGACTGCTCAGAATAGCAAGGCAGTAGTAGCTTGGGGTACTTTTGTCACTATGACCAAAGAGGAAGAATTATCACAACTTTTAGATTTCTGTAATTTTGCAGCCTTATCAGTGTAGTGGAATCCAGTTAGAGAACAATCTAGGTAATATCCGTACCCCAGTGGAAGGTAAGTGTCCTTATGAAATAGCTCAGTGGAGTTATGAGGTGCTTCCTTTTACTGCATCTCTGCTTTCTTCCCATTAAAAGGAACGTGTACTTTCAGGCCCCACAGAGAATTGAAATATACTGCATCGTATCATATGAGTGTCTAATGCAAGTGCTTTGTGAAAATTACTAATTTGATACCATAATTATGCTTGTAATATAAAATTATTAAGCACTGTCATCTTGCACAGTAAATGGATCTTATATTGATGTAATAAAATGTATTTCAATTCCATTACAATAACTTTATCATATTCTTTAATGGCCCCCACAGTTAACAAAAATAAGATCCAGCCAGGAAAAAACTCAGCTGATGGGTACCCTAAACTATAATATTAGGTGACAATAGACATCATTTGTGAGCTTCCTTATGTGCTTTTTACATTTATGAACACCTGCAACTTATATTTGCTTTTGTTACAGAATGAGATGTTAAAAAGTAGAGGTAGGATTAGATACTAGAAAACAAAATCCCTCATGTAAGTTCCCTCAATAAATTCAGCATTATACATGCCTTTGACTTCTGCTTTATAAATGGAGCTATAAATATTATTGATCCTAAAGTTGTATTTTTTAAAAGGATCTTACTAGCTCAGTCACTCAGGACTATGCCAGGATGACATGAAAATAGATCTCTTATTATGAAATCTGAAGCTTATTATCTTGATATATGTAGCTATGCTTGAGAAACCAGTGGATGGGGGGGTGCTGCAAAAAGAAAGGAGGGACACTGTGTTTTAATGCAAATACCTTCAAGTGTTTCTCTCCTCTGGAGAACTGTCACAGCTCAGAATATAGAAAATACTTATTTAGCAGAGGAAAAAAAGTTAAAAGAAAAAAAAAAGGGAAAAAACACCCACAAAAAAAAAAAAAAACCAAGAGAATTATGAGAAAGGATGACAAATCCTCATTTAAACATTTTCATCTTGGTTTCCTTTGTCTGTCAGGGTAAATAAAATGAAGAAACAAACCACAACTGGGGAGGGGGGGAGGAAGCAGTCAGCTAAAATGTCATGACTTGCTTCTCTGCAGGTGTCAACTTGACTTCACTGAAATGGCATACAACTTTGATTTTCTCATCAGGAAAAAATGTTTATTCCCTCTACCAGACCTAACAGATAAGAACACACTGTGTGTAACAAACATTGCATATTTTGATACTGTGGATTTCTGTGTAAAACTGTTCTTGAGACACGTGCTAAAAATATTTTGTGTGCTTTGCCTTGAATTGTTGTAATGAATTATTAAATTGAGCTGTTACTTTTTCATCAAACTGGCAGTCTTAATAATTTAAACACGGGTCTTTAAGAAACTTACTTTATATTGATGATCTTCACAGGAAGAAAGACAACCTCCCAATTATTTTATATCTGTCTTGATATTTTTTGTTTTGTTTTTTAATGCATTGCATGACTTATCATGCCTACATTATTTTAGCATGCCAGACACCATCTCTCTACCTTTGATTTGTCATTGACAACGTAGCTGAGGAGTCTTACTCCTGTAGTCAGTATTTCCAGTTATAGAAAAGTATAGTTCTTCCAAGGTTATTTTTTTGCAAGTGTACCTCATGGGTAAAGTTCCATTCACTCCATGAAATGAGATAGGAAATAACCTTCAAAGCTGTAATATGTGTGTGTGGCAATTTACAGGGGACCACTGGTCCATCTGGATGGCAACCTTCTTGCTCCTGAGCAGTATCTGATGCTCCAAAGGAAAACCAAATGCTAAGAGATGCGTAAAAGCTCAGACATTACATCCTGACCTCAATAAAAATCTCAACTTCCTTCTCCACTACTTGAATAAATAATTAAAAAAAAAAGCATTTGCTCTGTGATGACAATGTCTGAAAATGAACGTTTTGGAATGTTTGTTAGCAAATCACTGAGCTTGGTTAATCACCTGAACTTTAAAATTGATTAAGTTGTGTTGGGTCTTATAAAGGAGTGATTAAGGACCACACTTCACTCCCTTCATGCATGTGCCTCCAGGACTGATGGTGGTACAATGGTCAGCATCATTGGAAGCAATTCTTCTACCATCTCATTACAGCTTTGACCCAGCAACTACATCTCCCACACCATCATGAAGGTCAGAAAGTGGTTCCAGAATTTTTAAATGAAAAAAATATATGTATTCAACTATTATTACAACTTTTTTGGAAGGGAATGACTCTGCTTTTTGCCCCCTCAAGAGCTGGGCAATCCTGAAAAGTACTCTGTAAACTTCAATCTTCAAAATCAATTTTGTACAATTTTATATGAATAGACTGTATTAATTTCATTATCTTGAATTAATCTCTTATTAATTTCACAATCACAAGCCCTGTGAGTTTGCATCCCTCCCCACAAAGCATATCTTACAGTGCTCCTAAATGTCTCTGGCCCAGATTTTGACATTAATTTTTTTGCATTACTCTTGGAAAGTCACTTATAACTTCTGTAATTCTGCTTAACTGTGAAATGGGCATGAAAGAGGTTTTCATCTTAGCAAGCAACAGTACCTCCTTAGGTGGAATACACTAAGCTGAAAAGCACAGAAATTATGTTAAAAATTGAAGAACTTTTAAAATCAACAATGAAAACAGGTTTAAAGTTAGAAGCTCATACAAAAATTTCAATAATTATTCATCCAAATTCAAAATAGAGCAAATCTAGGAGTGACATAGCCAAAGGTAACACCCACCATCTCCTAACCTGGAAACTCAGCCTTAGCTACCAAAACACAGCATTCACTGCAGGGTTTAATGACCATTTTTAGCATATTTTGATATGAAAACCAGTGCAACTCACAACGTCATCCTCACTCAAATAGTTCCAGCTGGCCCTCAGAAAGGACTGATTTAGACCTTCCCCTCTTTTGGCTTTATCTCTAGAGGAAATGCAGACTTGTTTGAAAATTAACATTTTTCTAACCAATTAAGGGTTCAGTCTGCTTCTCATCCCTGAAATAGTGACCACAGCAATTAGCCTACAAGACTACAAGAAGCATGACTAGATACTCAGATTTAAGGATTTTTTATTATGTCAGTCAATTAAAACTTCTGAGTTAAAATTGTCAAAACCAAATGAATAGGGTTTTTTTGAAGTAAATTCCCTGCCAAACAAAATAGTCTGTGAATTGCAGAAGAGTCTAAGATACTGGAATGCTTTATATACATAAGAATAACATATTTGGTGTAATGAGAAAACAATAAATAAATAATCTCTGAAATCTAAGCCCAGGACAGACATCATTTGCATTGGTGAGTTTACCAAATCCCTTAATCTCTGTGAATCTCACTCAATTACACTGCAAAACAACAAAGCAAGAACTGTTGCAAAACACCTCCCCCAAAGCCCACAACAAACCTCTCAACTCTCAGTCTTCTTGTGGTAGAACTAGAGATGACAAAAGTCAGAAATTTGGGCTGTCAGTCACTGTTTACGATCCATGGACACTGATGTTCATTTTACACAGCACAACGGTAAGCCCACAACAAACCTCTCAACTCTCAGTCTGCTTGTGGTAGAACTAGGGATGACAAAAGTCAGAAATTTGGGGTGTCAGTCACTGTTTATGACCCATGGACACTGATGTTCATTATACACAGCACAACGGCAGCAAGATTACAAAATATTAACTTCAACCATCACATAAAGTATGAATAATCTTCATGGCTACACATTTTTTGAACGTGCCATACTTCTTTCCCACGTGTGTCCTCGTAAAACAAACTGTTTCATTACCCAATTCTGGTTTTGTGTGTATATATCACAAAATGTTAAGCTACTGCAAAATGGAAGAAAATAGATTTTGACACTGGAGAATTATTTTCCTACTCTCCCCTGCCTTTGGATCTAAAGGCAGAGCTACTCAGCTGTGGAATCTGGCCTGAGTCCAGGACTGCCTGCCCTGGTGAGAGATGCCAACAGCACCGATGCCACACGGCAGAGAAGTTATCTTCTACAAACTCCAAAAGACCATAGGTCAATTTATATTTTCACTGATGAACAACCTAGTTTAACTTTATTGCCTGGCCGGAGAGGTTTTCATTTGGGCAACTGAATTCTGTTCTTATTCATAAAATGTACAAGATGCTGTGATCACTTCACTACACAGAATAAGATAACCCTTCTGTACCATGTCCACTGAAATACATGGCTCTATCTGAGCTTCTTCCAGTCTTTAACTGCTCTAGAGTGTCACAGATTGCAGCCCAAAGCCATTACATGGTGTTTCCTTACACAAAACCCCCCTTTTCCTTACACAAAACCCCCTAAGTGTTAATACCAAAACATACCTGAAAAAGAAACACTCTTGGTCCAGTCTGAACTTTACTACTAGTTAAAACCATCTCACTATTAAGCCCTGTATGTTCTCTGTCCTTCTCTATCAAATAATAAAAAATTGTAAAAATACTGCCATGCTTTCTAACTAAGCTACAATTCAGACTGCTATCAGTGTTTGGTTTATTAGCTTCCAAAAAGGTTAGATGATTTCAGACACACTGCATGTCTAAAACGGTAAAACAGCAGGTACAACAGAAAATGTGCCTAGAATATCATGTGATTTTTATTTATATTATGGAAAATCGCAACTCTCCATTGTCATTCTAAGATCCAATCCCTCCCTACTCCTGTGAATACCCAGACACAGCCCCCATTACTCTGGTTGGGAGAAGACAACAAGGATTTTTGGAGGGCACCAGCATGTCTCAATAGTCATGCAAACCAGCTTTTCACGATGACAGACACTGCTGTTAGCAGGCGTTTCTCTTTGGGAGAGCACACAACAGGTGAGTGCTTAATCACAGCCCTGATCACACCCTGTTGCCTTCTGAGGATTCCTGCCTCACAATACAAGCCCAAACACCCCAGAAACCCTTGTTGAACATGGCTGTTTGCCCTAAAAAAACCCAAACATTTTCAGACTAATTTTCTCCCTGTAGCTGAGAGTCCATGCTGATTAACTGCCAGAGTCCCTTATTTAAATGTCAATAACTGCTTTGTAAATAAAATATATTTTCTTCCTTATATTTCCATTTGAAAGCTCTCTGTCCCACTTG
>NW_009953199.1:479851-480428 GCF_000747805.2 Chaetura pelagica | reverse complement strand
TCCAATTCTTTGCAAACACCTTTGGGCACGTGCTGGGATCACACAGCGTGCAGCACACTCACTCCTGCCTGGGAATGATGCCTGACCTGCCCCCAAGCCATGGGCAGCAGCTCCAGTAGCCCAAACATCACTGCAGCATGTGGCCCCAGCTCCAGCAGAATGGGACCGGGGGCGACAGTAGTGACCAGCACCCACCAGCCCCGGCACTCAGGGTGATGTACCAGCACCCACCAGCCCCGGCACTCAGGGTGATGTCATGCACAGGCTCAGCCGTGTTTGCAGAGCTCTCCACAATCTCCAGCAAGGGGCAAAGTGTGGGCTCTGCAAACACTGGCCGGCGCCGCTCCTCCACCCCACGCTGAAGCCTGTAGAGCCCAGGGAAGGTGCTGCCAGCCCCACCCTGTGCTGTGGACCCTGTGCTGGGTGTCCCCCAGGTCCCCCAGTCCCCTAGCACCCACAGCAACGCCTGCCTGCCCTGAGAGGGTCTGTGGGTCCTGCTGTGGCCCCCCCGCAGGGCTCATGCCAGCAGGGTTCACCCCCCCTGGGCTTTGCAGGGGACACAGCCAGTCCCAGCCCC
>NW_009953199.1:473054-473590 GCF_000747805.2 Chaetura pelagica | reverse complement strand
CCTGCAGAGCCCAGGGAAGGTGCTGCCAGCCCCACCCTGTGCTGTGGACCCTGTGCTGGGTGTCCCCCAGGTCCCCCAGTCCCCTAGCACCCACAGCAACGCCTGCCTGCCCTGAGAGGGTCTGTGGGTCCTGCTGTGGCCCCCCTGCAGGGCTCATGCCAGCAGGGTTCACCCACCCTGGGCTTTGCAGGGGACACAGCCAGTCCCAGCCCCCCCCGCAGACCCACGCAGCCTTCCGGGTATTTTCTGCTGCAGGAAGCCGGCCCATCCCCTGGCTCCCATCCTGCACATCCCACATCCCCCCATCGCTGCACCCTGTGAGGTGGCCGCGAAGCCAGTGCGGGCAGGACCCGCTGTGTCCTGCTGGCTGGGGGGACAGCAGTGCCCGTGGCCAGGGCAGGGTTGCCGGGCACGGCCAAAACCCGCGCGCAGCCGGGGCCAGCCCTGCTGCCATCTGTCCCTGTCGTTGCTCCAGCACAGCAGCTGCCCTGAAACCCAACGCTGGCTGCGCCCAGGCGGCGCGGGGGTCCCCTCCC
>NW_009953199.1:471596-472173 GCF_000747805.2 Chaetura pelagica | reverse complement strand
AATGGCACAGCTGGATGCCTGCGGTAGGTGCCGGGCGGGAGGAAGGGGTATGGCAGGGCATTGCCCACCCTGCTGAGGCCACAATGCCTTTGCATCCACTGGTTTGGGAGGGGGCTGCACTCATTTCCCAGACCCCCCGGCGTGGAGGACAGACGAGGCACCCAGCCGGTGGTGACGTGCCAAGCCAGAGAGCAACAAGGGGAACTTGGGAGATGGGATCTCGTGGCCAGAGCAGGGTCAGAGCTGGGGAGTTTCCAGCATTTAAAATATACGCGGAGAAAAAAGCCTGAGGTGCTGCTGCACCCCAGCACCCCCACAGCAAACTTTCCATTTGGCTGTGGTGACAGCACAGCCCCCAGCAGACAGAGGGCAGGGGCAGGCAGCACCTGCCTGCCATCCATCTGGGCAGTGCTGGCAGTAATGACAGGAGGCGCCCTCGTCCTTGGGGTGACCCAGGCAGCACGGCCAACCCTGAGGGCAGCCAGCCCAGCCGCGTGCCCTAAAACCCATCTGCTAGCATCACCCTGGGAAAACAGAAGCCCTACTCGAAGGCTGGGCAGGAAGCTCTATTCCTGCT
>NW_009953199.1:470759-471545 GCF_000747805.2 Chaetura pelagica | reverse complement strand
CCTCAGCACATGGATATGGGCACCCACTGAGGCTGGGTCCGTGCAGGATGTGGCTCTGCTCCCAGCAGGCTGCCTGTCCTGCCGCCCGTCCCTGCTCGGAGCCCTCCAACAAGCGAGAGCTGTGATAACTATTTTGGACACGGCACCACGGGACTGTCACATCACCGCCCCGCACGTCGCATCACGTTGCTGTGACGGTTTCACAGCAGTGGCTCTGCTGGCATCCCCGTGCTGGGAGAGCTCCTGAGCTGCCTGCTCCCAAACACAGGCTCTGGCCGCCAACCCGCTCACCCTGCACCCTCTCCCTCTGCCATGCCGGAGGGAGAAGGTCTGGAGAAATCAGGGGGCACCCAGATAAGAACAAACCCCTGCCTGCTCCTTGCCCCCGTCCTTGCCCCTCTGCCCATCCAAGGGGCAGGATCCACCTGGGTGGCTTTGCAGGGCCACATCCTGCCCTGTCTGCCCTCTAGGAGCTCCCGGCCCCTCAGTGCCACAGGCTGCCCCACGCTGCAGCAGGGCTCAGTGCAACCCCAGCCTTGCTGCAGCCAGGACAGGGCACACTTGTGGGGGGGCTAGAGACTGACCCATGATACTGGGAACAGCCTGGGCTGCCTGGCCGGAAGGGTCACCTAAACGATAAGAATCAGTGATGGTCCCCAGAGGGGGACGTGCTGCAGAGCCACCGGCACTCCCCTGGAGCTGCCGCCATCCTCCTCCTCCACTGGCAGCGAAGAAAGTGTCTCTTGTTTTTTCCCTGGGGTTTTGCTAATCAGTCCTGGTGCCGGG
>NW_009953199.1:468136-469061 GCF_000747805.2 Chaetura pelagica | reverse complement strand
GCTTTGCTCGAGTACTCGCCCATCCCCGGGTTTCGGAGCTCACACCCACCCCTTCCACTCCCCACGTTCCGCGATGCAGACCCTGCAGCAAACATGCCCTCACCCCCCGGGGGGGGGAGCCACAGCCAGCACCCCTCGGATCAGTGCTCCTATTTCCAGGTCCCCCGAAGACATGGATTTCCCATTACAGAGCCCCACCTCGGCTGCTCGTGAGGCCTCGCAGCTGCTTCCCCCACCACCCACCCACCCACCACACGTGAGCATTAGTCAGTCCTGGAGGCGGGGGCTTCGCCCCCCCCTGCCTCCATAACGGGCAGATAAGGCTCCCCCACACAGGAGCAGAGGCCTCAGCTCAGTCCCCCACTCAGAGCTGAAACTCCTCCTGGCCTTGCAAGAAGCAGGAGCTGGCCATGGTTCCTGCCCCACACAGCATCCCAGAGCAAACATACCCGGGCCACGGGTGACAGCCCACTGCAGCAGCACGTCCAAGGACACACGGGCACCAGCAGCAGCCCGGGGGTAACGCAGCTTAAGCTTTGTGGGGGCAGGGACACGTCCCCATCACCTCACAGCCAGCCCAGGCAGGGCATCCCGCAAAGTGCCCGTCTGGGGATGTGTTGATGAGCAGTTTTCTGCAGGCAGCGCCCATCAGAGGTGCCTGTTTTGTTGATGATGTCACCGCAGGGCCAGGACATCCCCCACCACACCACCTCCCTCACCTACCAGGCAAACAGGTTTCCCGAAATCCCAGCCCTGTCCTCCGGAAGCGTGTTCCTCTGACTCAGGGGATGTGGCGCGGGCAGGAGGGCTCCCCAGCAGATGGGGCAGCCCTGCTCTGTCACTGCAGGGGTGGCCACATGCCCCAAATCCCTCCAAACACCCCAGAGCCCCACACTGCATCATCTCCCCGCACCCCCTGGCCCCG
>NW_009953199.1:463167-466857 GCF_000747805.2 Chaetura pelagica | reverse complement strand
CAGCCCCCCCTGCCTCCATAACGGGCAGATAAGGCTCCCCCACACAGGAGCAGAGGCCTCAGCTCAGTCCCCCACTCAGAGCTGAAACTCCTCCTGGCCTTGCAAGAAGCAGGAGCTGGCCATGGTCCCTGCCCCACACAGCATCCCAGAGCAAACATACCCGGGCCACGGGTGACAGCCCACTGCAGCAGCACGTCCAAGGACACACGGGCACCAGCAGCAGCCCGGGGGTAACGCAGCTTAAGCTTTGTGGGGGCAGGGACACGTCCCCATCACCTCACAGCCAGCCCAGGCAGGGCATCCCGCAAAGTGCCCGTCTGGGGATGTGTTGATGAGCAGTTTTCTGCAGGCAGCGCCCATCAGAGGTGCCTGTTTTGTTGATGATGTCACCGCAGGGCCAGGACATCCCCCACCACACCACCTCCCTCACCTACCAGGCAAACAGGTTTCCCGAAATCCCAGCCCTGTCCTCCGGAAGCGTGTTCCTCTGACTCAGGGGATGTGGCGCGGGCAGGAGGGCTCCCCAGCAGATGGGGCAGCCCTGCTCTGTCACTGCAGGGGTGGCCACATGCCCCAAATCCCTCCAAACACCCCAGAGCCCCACACTGCATCATCTCCCCGCACCCCCTGGCCACGCCACCCCCAGCTGCTCACCCGGCTCAGCCAGAGCAGAGGCTTCCCCGAAACTCCCTGCAGCCTCACCCACTGGCTGACTCCTGGCCAGGGAATGCTGGGTGGCCCAGACTGGCTGTGGGAGCCGTGCAGCCCCAGGGGGATGGTGGGAGACAGGAGTGCACGTGGCACAGGAACCCACAAACATAGATGGACCCTCATGCCCACACTCCATCTCCCCACCACAGGGCTGGCCTGGGTGGGGCAACCACGGGTATCCAGGCCTGCAGCTGTGCTCTGCCAGTGCTCCTGGGGTGGGCAGCAATGCCAAAGGCTCCTGGCTGCCCTGCCAGCCTGGGTCGATGGGTTATACAAGCATCGATCCATGGCTGTGCTGCAGGCAGAGCCCTGCTGCCTCGGGGTCTCTGGGTCCAGCCCCCCGCTCCCATGGTGCTAGAAACAGCCACCTTCCTCACACTGATGGAAAATCCAATGAGCTCACAACAAACACGTCACCCAGGCCCAGCAGCTGCACACCCCAGAGCTCCTCACACTCCTCAGCCCCTTGGTGCAGGGTGTGACTCTGCATGGGCTTAGCCCCTGTGGTGTGCTCAGGGTCTTGCCCTGACGCTGGCTGTGGGGATCCAACGGGGAGCCAAACACCCCAAAATTCTTCAATGGCCCAGCCACTGACCTGCCAGCTTGAGCTGCTGCTGTGGGAGCCTGGGTGCAAACAAACCCCACCAAAATCTCCAGGCAAAATACCACAGGGGACTCCCCATCCCACCTGCTTCCCACACCTCCCTCCTCTAACCTCAGGACTTTGTCCCTGTCCCAGGCTGTTCCCACCCTGCTGCTCCACTTGGGGGGGTCTCAGTGGCCACAGAGGGCCAGTACCAAGCACAGTACCATGGCCAGGAGGGCTGATCTGAACCCCTGCCCCTAATATCCCTGCCCCACGGGGCAGTGGCCCAGCAGGAACACAGGGGCAAGGGTCTGTCCCTGCATCCTGCTCTGGAGCACATGGGTGAGGCACAATCCTGTCACCAGGGCAGTCGCCAGCTCCCCGAGCACCTCGCCGTGGGGCTGACATTGCAACTGGCCACAAAGCCCCAGTGCTGCAGGACAGTCCCCTGTGGGTGCAGGTGACAAATGGGCCAGCAATGGGCTGAGCCCTGCCCTGCCGCAGCCCTCATCCGCTCTGTAATTATCTTGAGTGGCATCTGTAATTAGCCTGATGTCATGGTGTCAGGCCTGGGCAGCCCCACACGCTCCCTGCCAGCCCCACCTTGGTCCTCAGGGCTGAAGGAGATCCCAGCCCTCCAATGCCAGCCCGAGGAGCTCCTGCCTGGCCCCAGCTCCCTGCCACCAGTGCTCCTGGACCCGTCCCATCCCTGCCCTGCAGCACCGAAGCTGCCATAGGGCAGGATCTGGCTGGCACAGGGCTTGGCTGCTCCTGCTGCTGCAACTCTGCTCCTGCCAGCATCCTGGGGACAGATCCTGCCTGAGCAGGAGAAGGGCCAGGCCCTGCCCTTCTGAGACCCCTGGCCTGGGGAGGAAGGTCCCCCACACTGAGGGGAATGTGCTGGAGCAGCCTCAGCAGCTATAAATAGAGTGGGAGGCACAGGCGTGTGGCAGCCAGGAACTGCCCCTTGGCTGGCATGGGACACAGGCAGGGTAGGGGGGTGGAGGGGTGGGACAGGAAAGAAGAGGAGGGTGGAAGGCCCAGGATGGGCAGGGACACTATCAGTGGGATCACACAGCTGTGTCCAAGCAGCACCCGGCGCTTCCATAGAACCTCAGAATCAGTGTGGTAGGGGTTGGGAGGGACCTCTGGAGATCACCAGTCCAAGTGCCCACTAAAGGAGGCAGGTGGCACAGGATGGTGTCCAGAGAGGTTGTGCATCTCTCCAGAGAAGACTCCACAGCCGCTTTGGGCATCCTGTTCCAGTGCTCTGACACCCTCTAAGTCAAGAAGTTTTTCCTCATGTTTAGATGGAACTTCCTGTGCTTCAATCTGTACCTGCTGCCCCTCGTCCTGTCACCAGGCACCACTGAAAAGCATCTGGTACCACCCTTCTGACACTAGCCCTTTAGATACTGTTAAGCACTCATCCCCTCTCAGTCCTCTCCAGGCTCCCCAGGTCCCTCAGCCCTTCCCTATGAGAGAGATGTTCTAATCCCCTCCTCATCTTCACAGCCCTCTGCTGGACTCTCTAGTTCTTGCCTGTTGCGTACTGGGTAGCCCTGAACTGGACACAGCACTTCAAACAGAGCCCTCTTTATTGCAAGGCAGCCCTCTGCACTCCCTGCTGTGCACAGGGTACCCACCACACACCCCTGCCCTCCCCGGGCTGCCCAGCATCTCTAGCACCCGCGCAGGGGCCGGGCTGCGCCGGTGACGCTGAACTGGGCACTCAGCACCTCTGAGGGTGCCCGCGTCTGCTGGCCTGGCTGCTGCCCACCAGCAAAGAGGGTGAAGCTGCCGGGTTCCAGGTGCCAGTCCTGTGCCCAGACAGCACGCTGCTCTGCTGTCACCTGGAAGGACAGCTTGGTTTCATGGCCGGTCGGCACAGCCACGCGGCGGAAAGCCACCAGCTGCCAGCGCGGCACCGGCACCGACGGCTGCTCCCACCGCAGGTAGAGCTGCACCACCTGCCCGGAGGGACAGCAGTCAGTGCTCACAGGACCCCCCAGCTGCCTCCCAGCAGGGGGTCCTGGGCCATATCCGTACCCTTCCCCCCGCATGCTCACCTCCTCACCATCCCACTGCCCCGTGTTGCCCAGCACCACAGACACGGAGAGGTTGGCACAGATGGGCAGTGTGGAGGGGCTCAGCACCAGCTCCCGGTAGCGGAACGTGGTGTAGGACAGCCCGTAGCCGAAGGGGTAGAGCGGGGCCTCCTGCCCGTAGTACCTGTACGTCCTCCCCTCCATGGTGTAGTTCTCCATCGGTGGCACCTGTGGGACAGGGGGGCAGTGGACCAGGGCAGGGAGCAGGGGGACATGGGCAAGCACCTGCCCTGCATCCCACAGGTTCTTGGCAGGGAAGCGCTACAGGCACCGCTGGCTGCCCCG
>NW_009953199.1:461867-463135 GCF_000747805.2 Chaetura pelagica | reverse complement strand
CCTGCCCGCAGGTTTGGCCCCTGCCTTGCCCAGCAGGCCCCTGGCGATGGCGAGGCCGGTGGCCTGGGCAGGGAAGAAGCAGGCCAGGATGGCCCCCACGCCCTCGTGTGCCTGTGCCCAGCTCACGTCCAGTGGCCCAGCATTGAAGAGCAGTAGGATGACGGGGTGGCCAGCAGCTGCAGGGAAACCCTTCTCATTGTGCCCCATACCAGTGCTCCTCAGACAGCCCCTAGGTGTGCTGGGAATGGGGAATGCCTGGGGGGTTTGTGGCTCCCCTCTCTGTGTCCCAGCCCATCACCACCCCTTCTGGGCTACTCCTGACCCTCGGGACCAGCCCCCCAAGCCCTGCAGAGCCCTACCTGCCCTCACGGCATCCTGCAGCAGCTCCAGCTGATGGCCTGGCAGAGACAGGTCTCTCCGGTCCTTTGCCTCGTTCTCCACAGCCGTCCCTGTGTTGGGACAGCTCCTTACACACTTGGGGCACTCTGGTAGAGGGGCACCAACTCCCTCAGGGGGCCAACGGGGCCTCAGTCCACTTCCCAGGCTGTGCCCACCCAGCACCCTGGTTACTCCCACCTACCTGTCCCCAAGCAGACCACCACCACGTCAGCAGCCCCCGCCACACCCACCACCTCTGCTGGCGTGTACTGCTGGCAGTGTGGATCAGGGCAGCCTGCTGCAAAGCTGACATTGACTGACAGCGTCTCCAGCCCTCTCCTGCACCAGGGAAAAGCAGAGGGCATGGGGGCACCCCCCATGCATGGGTCCCCAGCAAAGGGTCGAGCAGTGCCCAGGACCAGGGGATGGACGGCAGCACTGCGCTGTCTCACCGGGGAGTGTAGATGAACCGCGGCTCTGGCACCGGCGCGTAGTCCCCAAACAGCACCCGGGGGTTGTCAGCGAAGGGACCCACCACCTGTGGAGAGCAGGGGCTGAGGGTGGGCACCAGCAACCCTGTGCCACGCAGCTCCCCAAAGGAGGGGACAGCTGCATGCCAGGCTATGGAGCCAGCAGCCCCTGGGTCACCGTGTTCCCCCGCCCGCCTCCCTCACCGCCAGGCGCCCGCCGGGCAGGTCCTGTGCCCGGAGTGGCAGCGTTCCCTGCACGTTCTTCAGCAGCACGAAGCTCTTGATGGCAGCTTCCAGGGAGAGGTTGCGGTGCTCGGGGCTCTGCACGGCGCTCAGGTCCAGGGCACTGTAGGGGTTCATGGCTGGGGGGTCGAACTCCCCCAGTCGCATCCGTGTGTAGAAGAGGGGACGGAGCCGGGC
>NW_009953199.1:460644-461854 GCF_000747805.2 Chaetura pelagica | reverse complement strand
GCGGGGCCAGCCTTGGCTCCCTACCTGTGCCCCTGGCCCCACTCCCCCAGCTCACCTGCAGTGTGATGTTGCCCATGGCCAGAGCCTGGGGGATGTGCATGAAGACGTTGTTCCTCAAGCCATAGGCGAGTTCCAGGTTGCAGCCGGCGTTCATGGAAGCTGCCGTGCCAGGGAGAAGGGAAACTTCTCGTCACAGCTGGTGATGGCCTGGGACCCCGCGCCCGTCCCGCCAGCTCACCGACCGCCGTCTCCAGGAAGGTGTGTGTGTAGTGGTGCCCCAGCATGATGAGCTCCAGGGCCCCCTCGTCGCTCACCACGTAGCCCTCGAACCCCCACTCTCTGCGCAGGATGTCTGTCAGCAGCTTCTTGTTGGCGCAGGCGGGAACGCCATTGATCCTGCGGGAGAAGGGATGGGGCAGGCAGGATGGCCGGGCACCAGGCACCCCGCAGGCAGCCCAGCCCGCGCAGCCCCCGCCGCGCTCGGTACCGGTTGTAGCTGCACATGAAGCTGTAGGAGCCCGCCCGCACGCAGGCCTGGAACTGGGGCAGGAAGGTGGTGCGCAAGTCCCGCTCCAGCACCTGTGAGTGCCATGGCAGAGGGGTCAGCACCCGAGGGGCATCCACCACCTCACAGCCCCACTGCCCCATGGCCCTGCTGTCCCATGGCTCCACTGCACCCACCTTGGCATCAAAGCTGAGCCTGGAGACGGGGATGTTCTCGGGGCCCCCGTGCACGCTGAAGTGCTTGCAGCCAGCGCTGGCCTTGATGTACCGGGGGTGCTGGCCCTGCAGCCCCTGCACGAAGCTGCGGCCCAGCTCCCCGCTCAGGAATGGGTCCTCCCCATAGGTCTCCTGGATGAGACGCAGGTGGCTCACTGCTGGGACCCACCCCACACCCCCACAGCCAGCACCCAAGGGAGCCACTGCCATTCTCCAGCTGCTCAGCCATGGTCCTGCGTGGCTGGTTCTTCCCCTGTGCTGGCACCTGGTTCCTGCCCCACAGCGGGTGCCTCATGATGTTGAGGACAGGGCTGAAGCAGCTGAGCCCGGTGTGGTCACCGTAGCGGCCGGCGGCGGCGAAGGCGTTGTGCTTGGCTCTCACCTCGGTGGCAGTGGCATTGGCCACCCGGTAAATGAGCTCAGGGCTGCAGGGAAAGCATGGGGGTGTTGAGGGGCGAGGACAGGGGGTGGGGCTCATTTCACAAGACCA
>NW_009953199.1:458795-459670 GCF_000747805.2 Chaetura pelagica | reverse complement strand
CAGACCCACCCGGCGAGGCCAACCCGGCTCCTGGGGACCCCCGGCTGCAGCGGGGCTGGCAGGAACGGCCCCTGCTCGGGACAGAGGGTCGGACAGTGCCCCATCGCCGCTCCTCGCACAGACCTGGGAATCGGGGCAACTGGCGGAAGTTCGTTAGCACCTTGTGCTTTAACGAGAGCCACGGACACTGCCGGGGAACCACGTGGTGACCGCGGACACGGTACCCGCGCACCGGAGCAGCCGCGGGGACCGTGGTCACGCTCAGTGTCCAGGGGTAGTGGTTCTGCCTGTGCTGCCCCAGACCCACAAACACAGCCCGGGGGCACTGCGCAGGGCAGGGAGGTGGCTCGGGTGTCACCACGCTGGCAGGGCCGTGTCTGGACCTGACACGTGTCCCACAGCCCAGCCAGGTAACTCCTGGGATAGTGACCCAGAGCAGCACGCGTGGCTCGGGCAGCCCCGGGGCACGCAGCGATATTTGCTCTGAGGCTTTCTCACATGGCTGTTCCCACGGGACGAACAACGCGGTGACAGTGACAGCTTTGGCACTGGCCAGCCCTGTGGCTCCACCTGGGTCAGCCCACCCCCAGCATCACAGCCACGGAGCTGTATCAGCTACCACGAGGTCCTCATCCTTCGCCCACTCCTGGATGCGGTTCTCCAGCCTGGAGATGCCCAGGTGGGAGAGGAGAGCACGGAATGGCCATTTCCCCACTGGTGCCAGGATGGGGAGGGGAGCAGGAGGGGAGCTGGAGCTCACAGGCTGTTCCCCTCTGCTTAGGGCTGGGCAATGGGGCAGCATCACCTCTCTGGCACCACGTCCCGCTCCTGCCAGGGACGGAGGCGACGCTGGCAGCGCCCCGGGCCCGGGCCGC